>NC_048595.1:176605307-176710307 GCF_003668045.3 Cricetulus griseus
CTCTCTCTCCTCTCTCTCACACACACACATACTATCCACCCAAGGCCAATTGAGAAGTTAGCAGTTTGATACCCTGGGGGGGGGCTGATAAATGTAAAGTGTCAACAAGCCCAGCTGGAATGATTTTTTGGGCCATAAGGAAGCTCTCATCCCTGCTGGACAAAGGCCTCCAGTTGTGGCCAGCTGGGGAAGAAGTACTCACATTCCTGCAAGTAACTCCTCATATATGTTGTGTAAGGAAGTCCAATATATTTATTAGTTGCCCTAGAATGAACTTTGAAGGAATTGTGCCTAGATTTGTCACTGGGACTTTAGGAGAAGAGGTAGACCTTGCTATGTCTCCCACTAAAAAGTAATTTTAGCAACTACTTGAAAAAAGACATTTCAGGTAGAAGAGGGGAGGCATACATACAGTGTTAGATTATAATCAGCCGAGCATTTCTCCCTGTACCTAGGGACAGTTTACTCACTGTTGTGCTACAATGCTCTCCAGTACTCAGTGTAGTCTGCTGTGCAGGTTCATGCAAATGTTCCTAAGCTAGATCTTGGCTGGAAGCATGAAGAACAACAAAGGTTAGGGCAGGGGATGGGGCAAGGGAACAGAAAGAAAGGGAAAAGTGGAAGGAGTTGGTATCTGCAAGATATCCAGGACCATCATTGGGGTGAGGCAACCTTGAAAATCCCTGTGGCATCCTTTGCCTTTTTTACTGCCTGGGAGGAGTTTGAGCAAAGCAATGAATGATCCAAATGACCTTAGAATAAGTAGGCTTCCTCCGACTGGATGCTCTGTTGACAGTGTAGTCATACTTTGCTTAATGACAGCAATGCATCCTGGGAAATGTAACATTAAGGGATGTAATCACTGTGCAAACACCATAGAGGGCATCTACATAAGGCTAGGCAGTGCTACACTCCAAGTTCTGATACAGCCATTGACTAGGCTACAATGCTGTGCAGAATGCAGCAAACACTTAAACACACAGGAAGTACAAGGTCATCAGGAAATGAAAAATTTCCAGTTTCAGTATAATCTGTGGGAGTATTATGCCATATATATGACTCATCAGTGACTGAAGTGCCATTACACAGCCCATGACAGTTGATAGAAGGGGGTGAGAGCTAGAGATGACTTGTGTTTTACATCAGTTACTTGGGGAGGGGGAGAGAAGGAAGATGGAGCTGTGGCCCAGGCAATGAGAAACAATGAGATTCTGGATAGAGAGTTGTTATACTCAGTTGTATGTTGTTTTTCATTTCGAGAGGTTTACCTTTGAAGCTTTTCTCAGACTGCCCTGTGTTGGTGCATCTCACTGTCTAAAATGTTGAGCTGTTCAATACGCTAAGACTTCCGGTGGATCCTGACAGACCTGGCATTCAGTCAGGCTCTGCCAGTCACTGACTGTGATATTTGGTGAATTTTTCCACCTTGCTATGCCTTTCCTTTCTCCTGTGCAGCCGAAGGTGGGATGTATTTTTCACAGTATCACTGCACAGAGAAGGAAGCAAGAAGCACAAGAGTGACCCATTCATATCAGGGGCTCAACATGCAAAGCTAACACTGTTCTGATATATCTTCCCCTCCTAGAGTGAAGAGCGTGTTATGTTGATGACCATCTATGCATAGCTCTTAACTATTAAATATTTTCCTCCTTTATTTTCTTTGTTGGGAACACCTAGAAGACCTCAAGGCCTAGAAGAGTCCTTGTTTGTTCTTCCTCTGTTGTCAGCATCACACACCTGATTTGTAAGCACATTCCTTCCTGTAAGGGTAAGTAAGAGATGGGGCGTGGACTAGACCCTGTCAGGCCCACACCTGTTGGCCTGGCTCCTGAGCAGCATTGCTTAATGGGCTAACATGGATTAGTGGCTCAGAACCACACAGCCCTGAAAACTTGGCTGTACTCTGATACCTGAGGTAGAAAGATCTCCATGACACAGATTCCTGTGCAGAAAAAAAAACTAATGATAATAATAAAAAATCATCTACAGCTCAATGTATTGAAAGATAAAGGTGACAGGGGCCATTTTCAGTCATGACATAAATGGCCCCATTTTCATAATTATTTTTACCAATTGTAAATGTTGGCTACTCTACTATAGATTTACTTCACAGGTGAAAAGACTGAAGCTCAGAGCTGCTGATCTGGCTGATCCCAGGTCACAGTATGTGTAATGCCGCATGCTAAGCTCAAAGCACAGTCCCAAACTCTGGCAAGCTCTACAGTAATAAAACACTTTCATTGGCAGTCAGTGACACTTCTCCTATAGAGCTCATATAAAAAGCATGTCCTGATGAGACGGAAAACTGGTATTTTGATCATGTAAAATGTTCTGTTATGAAGTAGAAAGGGGTTCATGGACCCCATTGCTAACTGTGGAGATATGGACAGTTGGTGGCTTCTAAGGGAGGCAGAGTCAGGTTTATTTAAGGATGTGACTCCTGTTGGGTGGACCACACTCCAGGGGATTCATTACACAGCCAGTATGAGCTAAATAATAATAATAATAATAATAATAATAATAATAATAATAATATGATGATGATGATGATGATGATAATGATGATGGTGGTGGTGGTGGTGGTGGTGGTGGTGGTGATGATGATGACATGAAGTTGGGGGTTATGGACTTGGGATGGATCTAGGAGGACTTGAAGTATATTCTCAGAGTAAATAAAACTATTTTCTTTAGAAGTACTGCAATAGAATGTGGGTGACCCCTGAAGCATTTTATCCCTCTACAGTATCCTTCCCCACGAATTCTAAGGGTCTGCACCTCATATTGTGTTGGCTAGACGTTCCATAGCTGTGACAAAATATCTGAGGCAATAACTCAAAAAGAAGGAAGAATTTATTTTGGCCATGGCTGCAGAAGGTTCAGTCCCTCATGGCAGAAAGGTATAACAGAGCAGAGTGGATCACATAGACGGTGACAGGAAGCAGCGTCTTTTTACTGTGTCCACACCCCCAGCCTATGGAAAAGGGCTCCCAGAATTCACAGTGTTTCTTTCCCCTTAGTTAATCCACTCCCCAAACACCATCACAGACATGTTCGGAATAACCTCCAGTGATTCTCACTCCAAGCTGACAATCAAGGATAACCATCACGTTATCCTACCAGGGTAACCAAAAAGGAGATTGGAAGTAGAGCTGATGTTCCACATGGAAGCCTGCTGGAAGGACCCCCACACTCTTTAGAGGTGGGGTGCATTGATGGGCAGGTTTTCTTGTTAGACATTTAGGGGAGCTCCTCTGCTGGCTGGCTTTTTGGTCAACTCAACCCAAGTTAGGGTCATGTGGGAAGAGGGAACCTCAATAGCTTCCCAGCATACTGGCCTGTAGGCAAGTTTGCAGGGCATTTTGTTGAGTACAGATTGATGTCAGAGAGACCAGCCCACTGTGGGTGGTGCCACAATTAGGTGGTTGGTCCTGGGAATGTAGTATAAGAAAATAGACTGAGAAAGTCAGAAGGATCAAGCCATTAGCAGAATTCTTCTATGGCTCCCACGTCTGCTACTACTTGAGTTCCTGCCCTGACTTTTCTCAATGATTGAACGTGATCAGGACCTGTAAGCTAAATAAACCCTTTCTTCCCTGATATGCTTTGGGTCATGGTGTGTATCACAGCAATAGGACACAAACTAATACCAGGCTGTGGTGGGTTATTAACACTGAAAGAAGGGAGGAGACTTAGCTTCCTTGGCCAACCAGTAATAAAGTCTCCTATTGTTAGTATTTAGGTATCTGCACTGGCCTGCCCTTGGGATTCTACAGGATATGCTGCAGCCACTAAGAGCATAACCTGTGCATGTATATTCACTATGTTCCCTTCTAAAAGGGTCCCCTGCCTACCTCTCATATTTCTCTCCCATCGCTCTCTCTTTCTCTCTTCTCTCTCCCCAATCTCTCCTCTCTCTTCTCTCCTATCTCTCCTCTCTCCTTCTCTGACTGTCTCTCTGTCTCCCCCCTCTCTTTTCTCTTCTGCTGTCTCCAGAGGCCTGTTCCCCCATCCCCTCCCCTTTTTCCCATTTCCTTTCCCCTAATTAAAAAAAACCCTTCCATGTGAGCTCTGTCACATGGCATCTTTCTCTCATGAGCAGATGCATTTTAGACTACAGAGGTTCTGCTGTGGTTTGTGTATTCACAAGTCTCCATGATTTACACACTTTTAATGTAGGAGTTTTCATTTTGTTGGGAAATAAGCAGTATGAAGACATTTACAATAATCCAGATGGCCACCCTCTAAACCCACTCTGCCTGAATTCAAGGCTCCTATTTGTATGTAGATCCATGAGGATGTCACAGAGTTCATGGCTCAGTTTCTACAGTGTTTCTATAAGTAGAGGGACAGACCCCAGCTGCCGCAGACATACTTGTGAACATCTAGACAACCTCGAATTTAACAAGTATTGAGAGAAAAACAAACCTGCCATCTACTAGTTATGTGAGCTGACCAAGCAAGCTAGTCCTGTGTACCTGACACCTTTGAGGTGAGGGCCAAATGAACGTCTATCAAACAGTGGGTGGGAGAATCTTCACTGGTAAAGAAAACCTAGCTCAGAAGACATGACTCTCCTAAGGTTGAAGCAGGATATGGGATAGTAAAGAATAAGAAATCGATATGTGTGGAGTAGTTAAGAATTCTTGAGGCACAATATTCTGGTCCAAACTCTGACTCCACCTCTCACTTGCTGTGTGAATTATTCCAAACTTTCTGGAGAGTTACAGCCATTGAATGAGATGATTCTTATCAAGCTCTTATTAATGACAGCCAGATATTGAATAACAAGTAACAGTGATATCCTGAGTATAAGATGTCTAAGGGCCCAGAATGAGAGCAGGAGAAGAGGAGAGGAGAGAAGAGGAGGAAATGGAGGAACAGAAATATTGAGTTGGGGGAAGAATAGAGAAGAGCAGGATGACAGATAGCATATTAGAGGGAGCCATTATAGGTCCGAGGAGAGATCTGGCACTAGGGGGATTTTTAGATACCTACAAGGATAACACGAACTGACAATCCAGGCAATGGTGGAGAAGATAACCTAAACGCAATTCCCCTAAAATGAGATTGATGACTATTTTTTATGCTATCCTAGAGCCCTCATCCAGTGGCTGATGGAAGCAGAGGCAGACATCCACAAATACACACTGAACTGAACCCTGGAACTTAGTTGCAGAGAGGGAGGAATGAAAATTGAAGGGGTTGGTACCAGGCTGATGAAATCCACAGAAACAGCTGGCCTGAACAAGGGGGAAAACATCGACCCCAGATGCTGTCTGGGAGGCCAGTGATCCAGACCCCTGAACATGGATGTCAATGAGGAGGTCTCTGCACTCTAGGAGGCCCCTGGTAGTGGATTAGTATTTTCCCTGGTGTAAGAAGGGTCTTTGAGAGCCCTTCCCACGTGAAGGGATGCACTCTTGCCCTGGACACATGGGGAAGGGCCCAGGCCCAGCCCAGGATGATGTTGTGGACTTTGCAGAGCCCCCGTTGAGGGCCCTACCCTGCCTGGGGAGTGGAGAGTGGGGGGCAAGTTGGGGTGGGGTAGGAAGGGTGAGGGTGAGGGGAGGGAGAGGGAGAAGGGATTGACATGTGAAACAAGCTTGTTCCTAATTTGAACTAATAAAATAAAATAAAATAATATAAAAAAGATGTCTATGGGCAGGGCTTGCACCAGCTTGAACCCAGCACTTAATTCCTGGTTTTGTGCAGAACCCCATTCTTTAGTAGTTGGTGCATATTTGCCTGCTGTTAACTGATCACAATGATGAAAGAAACTTTGAAGATGGCACTACAGATAAAGGATCATCCCTAGGGAGGGTCATTATCCCTCAGCATGACAAAGGCCTCCAAGCTCTGGTGTGGGGTCTGACTACCAGGCTGACCTGGTAGAGGAGTGGTTGTATAGATGAGTTTCGTGTCCTGGGAAAAGTCACTGCTGCTTCTTAAGCAGCTGTCTGCTTTGCATTAATTTATTCAAACATGACATGAGTCACATTAAGTTTGTTGATTACCTGAATCTCCAATTTGTTCACTGAGCAATTAGTATCAAACTTGGAGCAGCCTGGATAGAGTAATAATTAATAGCATAACAGTGTGGCTTCTCCCTGCCTAGGCTGGCACCACCGGGAAATGCTTAGAGTTTAGAACATAGGGCTTCAGGCCTCCTGTGGGCAGCAGCACTTGCTTACTCTCACTGAAGATGCTGGCAAAATGAGAGCAGCTCCATTCAAATAGATCAAACCCTCAAAGCGGATCAGAGTCCTGACACTTGTATTCTGAGATACCTTGGGGGCAGGTGAGGTATTGTTTTTCCAATGTTTATGAAGGAACAAGATTTTCGAATGCTCGACATTTGTTAATCAAGCTACTCATTTTAAAAGAAGTAGTGGCTTAGGTCCTGTGCCAGGCCTGGAAGAAGCTGAGGTGGAGAAGTGACACAGTTGTTGCCTCACAGATCTCCCAGTATTCCGTGAGACCTGCAGTCAGGATGTAATTCTGTAAACATGTGAAGCATTAGGCTGAGGAGCATTGGTGGTGTTGAGAGTATGTGAAAAGGATAAGAGCCCAGTTAGTGTGTCAGAGCAGTGTGACAGGGAAAGTGACAGGAGATGATAATTGAAAGGTGGGTAAGGGGTAACCAGGCCTAGGGGAAGGGAATGCAGATCCAAATAACAGCAAGTGGAGGAACCCACAGTGACAGAGCAGAGCAGAGGAAGGGCATTCGTTGACTGGAAGGTGTGCTGTTGACAGAGACCCACGATGCTAGGGACCACTGTTCTCATCCTAAGAGCAACCGGGAGACAGACCAGGGTGTAAGTGGAGAGGAAGACCTTGTGTTTTGTATGATAGTTAGGCTGTGGTGTAAGTGAGGCTGGGACACAAGAGCACATTGAGTTATATTAGTTTTCTGTTGTTGCTACAACAAATTATGCCAAACACAGAAACTTGAAATAATATAAATTTCAAATATTACAGTCCTAGAGCCCGTCAACCCACAATGGGTCTCGTGGGGCTAAAAAAGAAGGGGTTGACAGATCTGTCTTCTCTCAGAAGGCTCTTTGGGATAATTCATCCCTTGCCATTTCCATCTCCCAGAAGCTGCCCACATTCCCAGACTTATGGTGCCAATTTTTTAATCTCTACTTTTATTTTTGTATGTTCCTTCTGTGACTTGATTCTCTTGTCCTTCCTTATAAGAAAGCTTGTAACCACTGAGTTCATCCAGACAGTCTTGAGAACACTGCCCATATCAAGACAACACAGAGCTCAATCATATCATAATCAACCTCTTGCCACATGATATAACATATTCACAGGTACTGGGGAACAAAATGTGGACCTCATTGAGTGGGTATTATTTTACCCAACACAGGTGGTTTTGAGCTGTCCCCAGATCAGTCTGTGGCTCAAGAGATGTAGAGTGGCTGAGGTAGAGGGTTTGGAAGAAATTTCATTCCAGATATGCAGTGAGGAAAAAAACTATAGGTCCTGGTTCTGCTTTGCCATTGAAACAGTAGGGGCACTCTAGACCCAGGGGCAGACAAGGAAGTCATGGAAGCAAGGCCTATCACAGAGCACAGGCTTCAGGTAAGGAGACACGAGTGTCCCAAGAGCATCCTATACAATGAGGCTAGGCATACTGATGTGTCCAGGTTACAAAATCACACTCACCTTAGACATTCAAGTCAGCCCCTTCCTGGAACCAGTGTGGCATCTGGCCCCATTATCCTATGCAAAGTTCTCTTCTCTGCTGCCACCTTTGCTGTTCTTAATTTTCATGTCCTTGTCTTTTCTAGAGACAGCTCTGCGCTTCAGATGGCAGCTTCCTTCCCAAGGCAGCCACTGCTCAGTTCACTGTCCATCACCTAAGTGTTCCTTCCAGCCTCACTCCAGCTTTGAAGGCTCTCAGTGCTGTTGCTGGACTTTAGCCTCACACTTCAGCCACTATTCCTCACCATTTCTTGTCTGATGTATCTGCCATTGTTGGATGTTTGGTCCAATATATGCATGGCCTCCTGGGGTTCTTGAGGGATGGAGTGCTTATCTCATCATGTCCTAAGAGATAGCAAGCTTCTGCTCTCCAGCTGACCCTATACTGAATGTTCTTTAAATATTGTATTTCTTATATTGATCATGATGTCAGTGCTATTTTTAAATGTCCACATTTCTCAGAGGTGGGAAGACTGAAACCCAGGGAGGGAAAGATTTGCCAAAGGTCACTCAATTGCTCAACCAATGAATCACAGAGCCAAGATTTTGACGTAGGCCTGCTGGAATCCAGAGCACTTTGCAGTAGCAGTATGCCCCAACCTCATCCTCAACATTTACTATATAGCTCTTCTCACTTCATGAAACATGAAAACTCTTAGAATCTATAGAAATATTTACTAAATGCACAATAGCATCACCTGGCATTTGAACTGGTTGCAAAGGATAGAGACAACTACTATCCTATTGGTCCTTGCCAAAGCTTTAGGTGCTGCACTATCTCCACAGTTCTGCATCTGCACCATCTGCATCAATTGCTCTGTGGACAGTGCCGTATGGTTCTGTTCCACACATTTCTCCTTCAGAAATACGTGGGATGTGGCTATTTCTGGGTTTTGGTCTTTCTCTGAAAAGGAGACTGGAAAATCTTCTTAGCACCAAGAATCAACCTATTCCATATCCATAGAAGAAATTCTACCATCATTTACTACCTATGCTTCCTATATACAAAGGCAAGTTACTGGGGATGTGACTCAAGGTAGAGTCTGGCTTAGTATGAAGAAGGTTCTAGTTTCAACCCCCCCCCCCCGGTCCTGAAAAACAACAACAGCAAAAACCAACAGTTAGTCAGTGATTTCTGTTATTCAGAAACCTGAACTGTTTCTGGATAGCAGAAACCATTATTTTAGAATATGACGATTTAATTGAATGTAAAACAATAACTTAGAACAAAGTTGTTTTCAAGTTAACTTACTACTAGGTAAATAAAAGTCTAGAGTTCCACTCAAAGTACTGGTCAAGCTGTGTGGTGGTGTCACATGCCTTTAATCCCAGCACTCAGGAGGCAGGTGGATCTTTGTGAGTTCCAGGCCAGGATGGTCTACAGAGTGAGTTCCAGAACAGCCAGAGCTACACAGAGAAACCTCCCTCTAAAAGCACTGGTCAGTGGCAATTATCTAGTTTTGATAGCTGTACTCAGTTTATATGAAATGGTAACTTGAGGCAATAGACCAAAGGAAGACAGTTTCTGTTCTCTATGGATATGAAGTTGTTTTAAAATAAAAAACAAAAACAAACAAACAAACAACAACAAAAACTCAGTGTTTATAATGAGAGGACCAAGCAGATGTCATAACAGGCTGCTCAGTCTTCTCTTAGGCATCAGGCCTCAGTTTCGGTCTTCCTGAGACCAAGTAACATTTTCTGAGGAAGAGCCATACACAAAGGACAATCAATCTCCAACACCCCTGACAGAAAGGAACTACGCCTGAGCCACAGTCAGTAGCTCAAGGACAGGGCCTGGGACTTGTCCAGGCCTTCCCCAAAATGGAAAAATATTGTCCTAACCAGCCCCTAACTAGCCCTAGGCAATTAAAAAAGTACTAATATGATTGCCACTTGCTTAAGCCAATCATCTAAACTGATCTAACTTCTTAGGCACTCCCTTTAGTAAGGCTTAAAAGAAGGCTCCACCTCCTCAGGGTTGTTGCCCTCTCTCTTGCCTCTGTGTAGGATGGACAGCCCCATCATGCTGGAATAAACAAAACAAAACAAAACAAAACAAAAAAAACCAACTCTTTGCTTTTGCATTGGACCTGGTCTCTTGGTGGTCTTTGGGGGTCTAGACTTAGAGCACAACAATAAAACTGGGGGAAAATGCTCTGCCTAACTTCCATATTATGGTTCTAACAAGTGAAAAGCTTCACAATTTTAAATAAATAAATAAATAAATAAATAAATAAATAAATAAATAACAAAACCCTCAACTCTTCCTGGACATGTAACTGAACTGAGGTCACTGGGCCAAACCCCAAGTGCACAAGATAGAGGTGTGGAATGTACTGGAAAAGCACCCTCCCAGCACCCATTAGGGATGGGAAGGCCTGACTGTAGTAAGGAGATTGATGAGAGCTCAGAGCTTTGTCTGAGAGAAAAACTCCAGGAGATCCAGCAGTAGGGGCTCCCCCAGTTTTGAATTTTACTTCCTTGAGATTCTGCTTTTCTCACCATAAGAGACAAAAAAAAAAAAAATCCCACTCTATTTCAGATAGAGAAAGAGAGCGAGAACTCAAGCACATTTTTATTTGTTTGTTTGTTTGGTTTGTTATTGTTTACATGAGGTTGGCCTTCAGGAAAAAACCAATTGGCTAACTGAGTAATAGGCAGAAGATTAATAACTTCTATCAGTTCTACTCTTTTGTTCCAGAAAATAGTTAGGGAGGGCTGAGAAATACTTGTGACGTTCACTTTCCAGAAGTGCAGTCTCCCTAAATGATGGACTATAGACAAAACCTTCTGTCTCTAATAGCACAGGAAATAATAATAATTTAAAAACCCTGAAAGGTTGGATTACATGAAATTATGATGCTTCAGCATAGCAAAGGGAACAATTCTCAGAGTCAAGAGACAGACTGTAAAATGGGAAAAATTCATTACTGGCTTCACATTAAGCAAGATGTTACCATAAAGAACCACAACGATTAAACAACAATATCCCCGAATCATCCAACCAGCAAATGGGCTGATGAATCTGTAGGCATCTCTCAAAAGAAGAAATGCAAGTGATCAATAAATACTTGAAAAGGTGTTTGACATCTTTAGCTACCAGGGAAATGGAAATTAAAAGTACTTTGAGATTCCATGTCACAATCAGAATGGTGGTTATCAAGTAAACAAATGACAACAAATGCTAGGGAATATGTGGGGAAAGAGAAACTATCATTCAAAACTGCTTTGAGTGTAAAAACGTGCAGCCACTTGTAGCCAGAGACCTAGCTACGCACCTGTGGCGATGAACACGTCCATTTGGGCATGGTCACAGGTGCCTACAGGAGGGAAGGTTGTAGCTTGGCTTGGGAAGGCAGTCTTCCTCTCTGGCTGCGGACCTGGGGACAGAATGGAGCCTGGGAGGATCCTTGGAGCTGGAACCTGCAGCAGCTGCCTGCCTCTTGTGTAAGTGTTCTCTCTTTGAATAAACCTTTTTAACCTGTACTGGGTCTAGCGAATCATGATTCCCATGTGTGACAACCACTATGAAAGTTACTATAGAGTTTCTTAGAAACAGCAAGAAAAATAGAATTACCATATGGCCCTGCTATCCTATTCCTGGGTGTATACACAAAGAAAGCCCAAGAAATCTAAGTCAGCATATGGTAGAGATACTGAATATCCATGTTTACTGCTGCATATGTACAATAGCTAAGGACTGGGACCTGCTTAAATGTTTAACCAACAGAGGGATAGAATCACATACACACACACACACACACACACACACACACACACACACACACACACACAGTACAATTTTAGGCAGCCATAAAAAGAAATTTACATAAGAGACAGAAATCATTATGATAATCTAAACAAGTCAGTCTCAAAAAGACAGATACCACATTTCTTTCATATGTAGAGCACAAATTTAAGTTACATATGTATGTGTAAAAAAGCTAAATCCAATATAACAAACAAATGTCAAAGCATAATTCAATAAAACTGAGAATAAGAGATCAATAGAGAAAAACAAATAAACCCAAAAGTCAATGTTCTGAAAAGAGAATAAGAAGTGACAAACTAACAGCTAGTCTAAGAAACAAGACACAAAAAACTACATCAAACATTAAAAGATTGCCGGGCATTGGTGGTACATGCCTTTATTCCCAGCACTCAGGAGGCAGAGGCAGGTGGATGGATATCTGTGAGTTCGAGGCCAGCCTGGTCTACGAATGCTAGTTTGAGGACAACCTCCAAAGCCACAGAGAAACCCTGTCTTGAAAAAGAAATTAAAAGAGATGCACATCATTCCAGAGTCCATAGACAGTGAAAGGATAATCAAGCACTCAATGCCCACAAACTTGATAATCCTCACTAATAAAACTATTTAAAATACACAATATACCAAAACTCACAGAGAAGAAATTGACATGGAGTATACTCACATGTATATAATTTAATAGAGTAGGCCTTTATCTATTAACAAAATCAAATCTACTAGCTAATAACATTCTGAAATAAAAGTCCAAGCTCAGAAGTCTTGACTGGTTGATTCTATCAAACAGTGAAGAAAGGAAAGTGTATTATTTATCTACAGTATCCTTTCAAAGACAGAAACAGAAAGACTATCTTCTGAATGAGTTTTTCATGAAGCCAGCATTACTTTAACCATTACTGGAACCAAAGACATTGCCCAAAGAAAATGTCTTAACCCACTTTGCAATTTTTTTTAAGAATGTTGTTTAAGATTTATTTATGTACACAGTGTTCTGCCTGCATGTATCCCTGCATGCCAGAAGAGGGCACCAGATCTCATTACAGATGGTTGTGAGCCACCTCTGGAAGAGCATAGTGGGTTAACTTAGAAAACTATGTAATTGGCTTATGATTCCAGTGGCTGGAAAGTCCCAATTCCATGATACTGGTATTGAGTAAGTCATTGCCCACCCAAGGCCCCCATCACTACAAGGTAAGTATGACACATGAAATAGCTACAAGACAAAAGATGGAGGAGGAGGAGGAGTCATGAAAACTGAAATCACTTTATAGTAATCTGTTCTCTTGGGAATTAAACAGTCTCAGGAAATCTGACACATGCCCTATAAGTAGTAGTCAACCATTTCTGAGGATGATGCCCTACCTAATCCCCCCAACTTAGGTTCCACCTCTATCCATCACCTTTCAATCCTGCCATATTGAAGACTAAGTTTACAGCACATGGCCCTTTAGTGTATAAATCTTACTGATATTATAGCCATCACTCATGAACCTATATAGATGCAACAATCCTCAACAAAGTCTTAACAAATAAAACCTAACAATGTACAAAAAGAACTGTTGGCCTCCAAATTTATTTACTTAGGGTGTGTAAGGGAAATTCAACTTGAAAATTCAATGAGGCTGGGGACATGGATCAGGGGTAGAGTGCTTTGCCTGGAATGAGTAAGACTCTCAGTCCAATATTCAGCATGAAAAAAAATAATAAGTAAAGTCAGTGTAATCTATCACATCAACAGACTAAACAAGAAAAAACCCAGATGATAATGTTAATAAATACACAAAGGACATTTGGAAAAATTCAATACACATTCTAAGTAAATGGAACTTACTCAATTTGATAAAGAACACCCACAAACACATTCAATCAGCATTATGTTTAATGGAAGAAATTCTGTGTTCCTGCTAAGATCAGGAATGCTACTAGCATATATTCCTACTGTTACTTTTCAGCACCATGCTTGAAGATTTAGGGAAGGCAATACAACCAAAAGGTTATACAGGTGAGAAAGAATAAGAAATAACTTCTTGCAGATGATATGATAATGACATGTATGTACAAATATGAACAATTCTGAAGCCATTATATTAAAGTTTGCAGAAATCTATATGTATTTGCAGAAACATAAAGGGGTATAGCAGTTTTGCACAAAATTGTTAAAGCTTTGACGCAACTGAACTATCCTTAAGTCAGAAAGTAGACAAAACTGTTGCACATCTGACAACAGAATATAATTCAGGGGTATAAGAACAGCTATCATTTCATAAAAGTATATGAAAAGAATTTAAATATAAATTATTAAGTTAAGGAAGCCCTGTAAGTGCTAGATAGTGGGTTATTCCAACTATATGAAATTCTGAAAAAGGAAAAAGGACGGACATAGATCTGTATCTGCCAGGTGTAAAGGCAGAGAATGAGGATTTTAGTACAGTGATGAAATAATTCTATAAAATGACACAATGGTAGATACATATGGTTATACACTTGTCCAAACCCAGGCTGTACACTACCAAGAGTGAGAACTGATGTCTTCTATAGGTCCTTGCTGGAAATGAGGTGTCAGTGCAGGCTTATTTCTAATCAATGGACGACAACTCTGGTGAGGGATGTTGACAAGGGAAGGAAGCTGCAACAGCAGATGGCATATATGAAACATCTGTATCTTTCAATATTTTATGTGAAAATAAAATTGTTCCATAATGTCAAAGTATACCTAAAAACATCTTAAAACATTACCTAGATTTAGTCACAATGATTTGTCAAGGAACATGCAGGAGGGCCCCATTACAGCCAATGATAAAAAAAAAAAAAATGAGTTGGGCATGAGAGGTAATCTAGATAACAAAACATCCAAGGACCATGGTTAAATTGGAGCTCAGCTCCACCACAGTGTATTTTTCACATAAGATTTGCAAAGTAAAGAAACAAAAACTCCACTGAGAAGTTAATAGATGGAAAACAAACCTTTCATACCATATGAACCTTGGCCTTCAGGGTAATAGCCATTAAGGTGCAGAGGGCATCTTGGGCCTAGAAGGCCTCCCCCTGAACACTCTCAGTCTGCTTGAGAGAGGCCAGAGGATGAACATGAATGGATTGTGTTTTACATGACAAAATGGATGGACAGATCCAGACAGACTCACACAGCCTTGCAGAGCACGCTCAGAGTTAGACGGGAACAGGTCTACTGCAGAAGAGCAGGGGGAAACTTGACACAGATGAACAGCCACAGATGAGAAAGAGCCAAGCATAAGTTGGGAGAAAAAAGAAAGAAAACAGAAAGGTTAGTAGATGTTGGGTTTAACTTAATCAACACCCAGTTGTTCCCAGTAGAGAGTAAGGCGTGGAAGCTGATCAGGGTGCGACATTGTTATGCCATATCATACATTGAAAACTGTGCTTTTGCACAAGTTGGGCATTGGATTTTGAACATGTAAATGTAGGATAAGTATGTTTGACATCCTTTGAATATTTAATTACACTACTTAGGTAATAAGATATGTATGTATGTATGTATGTATGTATGTATGTATGTATGTATGTATGTATGTATGTATTTTGCCCAGCCCAAGCAATTAAACATTTAAAATATTGGGCACTAAACTACTACACTTTCTCCCTAAAAACTGCAACATTTTTAAACCCAGAAGTTTTACAATGGAGAAGCACTGAACAAGTGTCTCTGAAGGAAGTGTCCTTTGGGAATGTGCTCACATGGTATGGTTGGATTATGTGGTAGACCTATTTTCAGGTTTTTTACATTTCAGTTTTGGGGTTTTGTTTTTTAAAGGAACATTCACACCAGTGGCTCCACCAGTTTGAAATCCCACCAACTGTGAATCTGTTTTCCCCTTTCCCACATCCACACCAGCATTTATTGTATTTTTGATAAAATCTTCTCAAAGAAGTTTTAATTGATATTTCCCTGATGGCTAAGGATGTTGAACAAAGGAGATTGCTTAGACATTTTGTTTCCCCCTTTGAGAACTCTCTGTTTAGTCCCACGTACCATTTTTCAGTTGGATGATTTGTTTTCTTGGTGTTTGGTTTTTTTGTTTGTTTTGTTTTGTTCTTTTTATATTCTAGTCATTACCCCTCTGTCTAGCTGATTAATTCTTTTTCTGGTCATATAAACCACCTCTTTACTTGATTGATGGTGTACTTTATCATACAGAAGCTTTTAAGTTTTATGAGGTCCCATTTGTCAACTGCCGGTTTGAATTCCTGAGCCATTGGAGTCTTATTCAGAAAGTCATTTTCTGTGTCTATAAATTAAAGAATATTCTCAGCTTTCTAATCTAACTGTCCAGGGTAGTTGATCTTCTGTTCAAGTTCTTGATCTATTTAGAGTCATTTTTTTTCAGGGTGAGAGATAAGGATCTAGCTTTATTTACATGTAGCTATCCAGTTTTCCATTGCCATTTGTGAAGACGCTATCCTTTCTTCCATGTGTATTTGTTGCCTGTTTGTTAAAAATAAGATGACTGTAGGATCTGGGTTCATATTTAGAACTTCACTTCTGTTTCACTTACCAATATGTCTAATTTTTATGACAGTATCATGTTGTTTTGATGACAATAGCTCTGTAGTGTAACTTGAAATCAAGGACAGTGATACTTTCAACAGTGTTTTTAATGATCAGAATTGCTTTGGATATCAGGGGTCTTTTGTGTTTCCATAATATGAAATTTTATTTTTTTCAACATCTTTGAAGTACGTCAATATAAATTTGATGGGGATTGTACTGAATCTGTGGATTGTTTTTTGGTAGAATGGCCATTTTCACAACATTAATCTCACCGATACATGATCATGGGAAGTCTTTCTACCTGCTAGTGTCGTCTTCAGGTTCTTTCTTTAGAGTCTTGAAGTTTTCATTGCAGAGATCTTTTAGATTTATTCCAAAATATTTTATTTATGTTTTTGAGACTACTATAAATTGGATTGTGCACTTATTTCTTACTTTCTATGTTTCTTTTTAGCATATGGGAAAACTACTGACTTTTGTGTGCTAATTATGTATCCTGCTATTTTGAAGAATGTTTTTTATCAGATGTAAGTTTTCTGATGTAGTCTTTAAATTTTGTATGCATATAATATCATCTACAAACAAAGATGCTTTGACTTTTTTCCTTTCCTATTTATATCTCTTCCATTTCCTTGACATATTGCTATAGCTGAGACTTGAAGCACTATATCAAATAAGGTTTGAAAGAATAAATATTCTTTTCTTGTTTCCGATTTTAGCAGAAATATTTTACATTTTTCTGATGTTGACTTGTTGACTGCCATCATTTTTGTTGAGCTACTTTTCTCTTTTTTTACCACCTGAATCTTTTTTTTAGTTTTTTATTTTTTATATATTTGAATTACAAACAAGATTGACTTACATGACAATCCCTGTTTCCTTCTCCCTCCCTTCCTCCCCTACCACACCCCCAACTAAGATCCTACCTATCATATGTCCTTTCTTCTAATCTACACCTGACTCAAAATTTCTGCTTCCTCATGACCTCTGCATTCTTCCTTTTCTTCCCTTCTCATTCTCGTAGCTCCCTCCACCCTCTTCCCATGTTCTCAATTTGTTCAGGGGATGGTAACCCTTTCCCCTTCTCCAGAGGACAAAGTTTGCCTCTTTTAGGGTCCTCCTTGTTTACTAGTTTCTCTGGCAGAATGGATTGTAGGATGGTAATCCCTTACTCTATGTTTAAAATCCACATATGAGTAAGTACATATCATGTTTGTCTTTTTGTGATTGGGTTACCTCTATCAGAATGGTTTCTTTGAGTTCCATCTGTTCCTGCAAATTTCAAGATTCCATTTTTTTTTCTGCTGAGTAGTACTCCATTGTGTAAATGTACCACATTTTCTCCATCCATTCTTCGGTTGAGGGGCATCTAGGCTGCTTCCAGTTTCTGGCTATTACAAATAGTGCTGCTATGAACATCGTTGAACAGATGTCTTTGTTGTATGAATGTGCTTCTTTTGGGTATATGCCTAGGAGTGGAATTGCTGGATCTTGTGGTAGACTGATTCCCATTTTCTTGAGGAGTTGCCATACTGATTTCCAAAGTGGCTGTACAAGTTGGCACTCCCACCAGCAGTGGAGGAGTGTTCCTCTTTCTCCACATCCTCTCCAGCATAAACTGTCATTGGTGTTTTTGATTTTAGCCATTCTGACAGGAGTAAGATGGTATCTCAGAGTTGTTTTGATTTGCATTTCCCTGATGGCTAAGGATGTTGAAGACTTTCTTATGTGTCTTTCAGCCATTTTAGATTCCTCTATTGAGAATTGTCTATTTAGTTCTGTACTCCACTTTTTAATTGGATTATTTGGTGTTTTGCAGACTAGCTTCTTGAGTTCTTTGTGTATTTTGGAGATCAGCCCTCTGTCAGATGTGGGGTTGGTGAATATCTTTTCCCAGTCTGTTGGTGAATATCTTTTCCCAGTCTGTGGGCTGCCGTTTTGTCTTGCTGACTGTGTCCTTTGCCTTACAGAAGCTTTTCAGTTTCAGGAGGTCCCATTTATTAATTGTTGATTTCAGTGTCTGTGCTACTGGTGTTTTGTTCAGGAAGCAGTCTCCTGTACCAATTAATTCAAGGGTATTTCCCACTTTATCTTCTAATAGGTTTAGTGTGGCTGGGTTTATGTTGAGGTCTTTGATCCATTTTGACTTAAGTTTTGTGCAGGGTGAAAGGCTTGGGTCTATCTGTAATCTTGTACGTGTTTGCATCCAGTTATGCCAGCACCATTTGTTGAAGATGTTCTCTTTGTTCCAGTGTATATATTTGGATTGTTTGTCAAAAATCAGGTGTTTGTAGGTGTGGGGGTTAATATCAGGGTTTTCAATTCTATTCCATTGGTCTACCTGTCAATTTTTGTGCCAATACCAAGCTGTTTTCAGGACTATAGCTCTGTAATAGAGCTTGAAGTCAGGGATGGTAATGCCTCCAGAAGTTCTGGTATTGTACAGGGTTGTTTTGGCTATCCTGGGTCTTTTGTTTCTCCATATAATGTTGAGAACTGTTGTTTCAAGGTCAGTGAAGAATTGTGTTGGGATTTTGATGGGGATTGCATTGAATCTGTAGATTGCTTTTGATAAGATTGCCATTTTTACTACATTGATCCTGCCTATCCAAGAGCATGGGAGATCTTTCCATTTTTTGGTATCTTCTTTAATTTCTTTTTTTAGAGACTCAAAATTCTTATGGTACAGGTCTTTCACTTTTTTGGTTAGTGTTGCCCCAAGGTATTTTATGTTGTTTGTGGCAACTGTAAAGGGTGATATTTCTCTGATTTCTTTCTCCACCAATGTGTCATCCGTATATAGTAGGGCTACAGATTTTTTTTTTTAGTTAATCTTGTATCCTGCCACTTTGCTGAAGGTGTTTATCAGCTGTAGGAGTTCCCTAGTAGAGTTTTTTGGGTCATTTATGTAGACTATCATATCATCTGCAAATAGTGAGAGTTTGACTTCTTCCTTTCTGATTTGTATTCCCTTGATCTCCTTTTGTAGTCTTATTGCTTTAGCTAGAACTTGAAGGACAATATTGAAGAGGTGTGGAGAGAGGGAACAGCCTTCTTGTTCCTGATTTTAGAGGGATTGCATTGAGTTTCTCTCCATTTAATTTGATATTGGCTGTCATCTTGCTGTATATTGCTTTTATTATGTTGAGGTATGTTCCTGTTATCCCTGATTTCTCCAGGACCTTTATCGTGAAGGGATGTTGGATTTTGTCAAAGGCTTTTTCAGCATCTAGTGAGATGATCATGTGATTTTTTTCCTCAGTCTGTTTATATGGTGGATTACATTGATGGATTTTCACATGTTGAACCATCCTTGCATCCCTGGGATGAAGCCTACTTGTTCGGGATGGATGATTTCTCTGATGTGTTCTTGGATTTGATTTGCCAGTATTTTATTGAGAATTTTTACATCAATGTTCATGAGGGATATTGATCTGTAATTCTCTTTCTTAATTGTGTGTTTGTGTGGCTTGGGTATCAAGGTTATTGAAGCCTCATAAAAAGGGTTCGGCAATGACCCTTCTGCTTCTATTTGTGGAATAGTTTGAGGAGAATTGGTATTACTTTGAATTTCTGGTAGAATTCTGCACTGAAGGCATCTGGCCCTTGGTTTTTTGGTTGGGAGACTTCTAATGACTGCTTCAATTTCATTAGAGGTTATAGGTATATTTAAGTTGGTTATCTGTTCTTGATTTAATTTTGGTTAGTGAAATCTGTCCAGAAAATTGTCCATTTCCTTTAGATTTTCAAATTTTGAGGAATATAGGTTTTCAAAGTATGACCTGATGATTCTCTGGATTTCTTCTGTGTCTGTTGTTATGTCTCCCTTTTCATTCCTGATTTTATTAATTTGCATGTTCACTTTTTGTTGTTTGGTAAGTTTGGAAAAAGGTTTGTCTATCTTTTGATTTTCTCGAAGAACCAACTTTTTGTTATATTGATTCTTTGTATTGTTCTCCTAGTTTCCATTTAATTGATTTCAGCCCTCAATTTGATTATTTCCTGGCACCTGCTCCTCCGGGGTGTATTGGCTTCTTTGTGTTCTATAGCTTTCAGTTGTGTTGTTAATTCTCTAGTGTGATTATTCTCCTGTTTCTTCATGTGGGCATTTAGCGCTATGAACTTTCCTCTTAGCACTGCTTTCAAAGTGTCTCTTAGATTTGGATATGTTTTATTCACATTGACATTGAATTCTAGGAAATCTTTAATTTCTTTTTTTATTTCTTCCTGGACCCATGAATTGTGCAATTGGGTGTTACTTAATTTCCATGAGTTTGTAGGTTTTCTGTAGTTCATGTTGTTGTTGAATTCTTATTTTAAAGCATGGTGGTCTGATAAGACACAGGGGTCTTTTTCAAATTTTTTGTACCTGTTGAGGTTTGCCATGTTGCCAAGTATGTGGTCGATTTTAGAGACGGTTCCATGTGGCCCTGAGAAGAAGGTAAATTGTTTTGTATTTGGATGGAATGGTCTATAGATATCTGTTAAGTCCAATTGTGCCATAACCACTATTAGTTCTTTTGTTTCTTTGTTAGGTTTCTGTCTGGTGTTTCTGTCCAGTGGTGAGCGTGGGGTGTTGACATCTCCCACTATAAGTGTGTGCGGTTTTATGTGTGATTTGAGTTTTAGTAATGTTTCTTTTACAAATGTGGATGCCTTTGTATTTGGGGCATAAATGTTCAGAATTGAGACTTCATCCTGATGGATTTCTCCTGTGATGAGTAGGAAGTGACATTCTTCATCTCTTTTGACTGATTTTAGTTTAAAGTCCAATTTGTTGGATATTATGATTGCTACCCCCGCTTGTTTCTTGGGTCCATTTGATTGGAAGATCTTTCCCCACCCTTTAATTCTTAGGTACCGACTGTCTTTGAAGTTGAGGTGTGTTTTTTGTATGCAACAGAAGGAAGGATTCTGTCTTCTTATCCATTCTGCTAATCTGTGTCTTTTTATAGGGGAGTTAAGACCATTAATGTTGATGGATATTAATGACCATTGATTATTGTTCATTCTTTTTTTTTAATTTGGTGATGGTGACGAGATTATGTGTGGGATTCTATCTTTTTTTTTTTGGCTGTTGGTAAAGTGGGTATCTATTGCCTATATTTTTCTGGTTGTAGTTAACTTCCTTGGGTTGCAGTTTTCCTTCCAGAACTTTCTGTAGGGTGGGATTGGTGGCTATGTATTGTTTGAATCTGGTTTTGTCTTGGAATATCTTGTTTTCTCCATCTATAATGATTGAAAGCTTTGCTGGGTATAGTAGTCTGGGCTGGCATCCATGGTCTCTTAGTGTGGGTAGAATATCTATCCAGGACCTTCTGGCTTTCAGAGTTTCCATGGAAAATCAGGTGTGATTCTAATAGGTTTGCCTTTATACGTTATTTGTCCTTTTTCCTTTGCTGCTCTTAATATTTTCTCTTTGTTCTGTATGTTTGGTGTTTTGATAATTATGTGGCAAGGAGACCTTTTTTGGTTCAGTCTATTTGGTGTTCTGTAGGCTTCTTGTATTTTCATTGGCATGTCTTTCTTTAGTTTGGGAAAGTTTTCTTCTATGATTTTGTTGAATGTGTTTTCTGTGCCTCTGAGTTGGATTTCTTCACCTTCTTCTATACCTATTATTCTTAGGTTTGGTCTTTTCACAGTATCCCATATTTCCTGGATATTTTGTGTTAGGGATTTGTTGGACTTAAGATTTTCTTTGGTCGATAAATCTATTTCTGCTAGTGTGTCTTCAACTCCTGAGATTCTCTCTTCCATCTCTTGTATTCTGTTGGTTATGCTTACATCTGTAGCTCCTGCTCGTTTACTCAGCTTTTCTATTTCTAGAATTCCCCCAGATTGTGCTTTCTTTATTGTCTCTATTTCAGTTTTTAGGTCTTGAACTGTTTCCTTGAGAGATTTCTTGATATCTTGTATTTTTTGGTTTGTGTTTTCTTCCATTTCTTTAAGGAATTTTCTCATGTTCTCTTTGAGGTCTTCTATCATGTTTCTGAAGATGCTTTTAAGGTTATTCTCTTCTGGTTCATCTGCATCATGGTGTTCAGGTCTTGCTGGTGTATGGTTCCTAGTCTCTGGTGGTGTCACATTGGGTTTTCTGTTGTTGAATGCGCTTTTACCTTGTCCTCTTCTCATCCATTCTTCTGGTGGGTGTAGTAGGAGTTTCTTGCTCTCCTGTTGAGTATGGGACCAATGTTCTTGTCTGGTAGATGCAAACAGATCCAATACTCTAATGTCGGTCCTCTTCTTGTGAATGGAGGTGTCACCCTGGCGTTGGCAGTGTTCGGGCGTGCTGGGTCCTGCTGGGCCGGCAGTTGGAGGCAGAATTGTCACCAGGCCTCGGTGTGTGGGATCCTTCCACCGAACTCAGATCTAGCGCACAGGTAGCTTGTGTCAGATGACTCTGAGCAGTGATGAATGAGCACTTTTCTTATAGCTGCGATTTCTCCAGGACTTTTTATCATGAAGTGATGTTGAATGGCCAGTGGCCCTTTTTGCATCTAATGAGATAATCTTGTGGTTTCTGTTTTTTAGTGTGTTTATGTAGTGGATTATGTTTATTAGTTACTCTGAACCATCCTTGCATATCTTGGATAAAGCTGAACTGATCATGCTGAATTGTTTTTTTTTATTGTTTTTTTTTTTAAATTTGGTTTACAAGTAGTATTGAGAATTTCTGCATCTATATTCATCATAGAGATTGGTATGTAATTTTTGTTGTATCTAAATTACATATCAGTGTAATTCTGGGTTCTGAAAAGGAATGTGGATCTCTCCTCTTTTATTTTATGGAAGACTGAGGAATAATTGGCTTTAATCCTTCTTCAAAGGTCTGGTAGAATTCTGCAGTAAATATATCTGATCCAGAGATTTTTATTTGTTTGGTTGTTTGGTTTTGGTTGGTAAGTTGTTGTTTTTCTTTTTTCTTTTTACTACAGCTTCTGAGAATATTGTATACTATCTATTATTTTGATGGAATTTTTTCTAGATATCTATAGGTCCATTTGATCTATTCTACCATTTCGCTCTATTTTGCTGTTTATGTTTTGTGTAGAGCATCTGTCCATTGGTTAAGATGTATTATTGAAGTCACCTACTATTAAAGGGCTGGTATTAGAATAATCTGTTGCTTTGCTTCAGCAATGTTTGCTTAATAAAATTGGCTGCATATATGTTTGGGATTTTAATGTCTTTTTGATGGATTTTTCCCTTGATCTACATGAAGCAACATCTCTTATCAGTTTTTACTTAAAGTCTATTTCATCAGCTACTAGAATAGAAACTTTTCCTTCTTTCCTGACTCTTTTTTATTTTTAAATTTATTTGCATCTTATGTATGAGTATTCTGCATGTATACCTGAAAGCCAGAAGAGGACATCATATCCTATTATATATGGTAGGAGCCACCATGTGGTTCTGGGAATTGAACTCAGGACCTCTGGAATAGTGGCCAGTGCTCTTATCCACTGAGCTATCTCTCTGGCCCCCTCTTTCCTAATTCTATTTGATAGGAATACATTTGCTCATCATTTCACTTTCAGTGAATTCTGTCAGTAGTAGTGAGATTTTTCTTGGAGGCAGCAGAATGATGGATCTTGTCTTGTGATCCAGCCTACTAGTCTGTGTATTTTGACTGGGAAGTAGAAACATTAATGTTCAAGGTTATTGTTGAAAGATGTGTGTTGATTTCTGCCATTTTGTTGAGTTTGTGGTCTTTGCTTTCTTAGATTTCCTTTGTTTATAACTGACTCAACACTGATATTGTTTTCACTATCAGCTCTTGGTGAAATGCTTAGCCATTTCTTCAGTTTGAAATATTCCTTCCGGTATCCTCTATAGAACTGACCTGGTGATCATTCATTCCTTTAACCTGCCTTTATTGTGAAAAGTTTTTCTTTATACTTTGTTTATAACTGATAGTTTTGATATATATAAAATCTGGACTGGCATTTGTAGTCTTTCAGTGATTGTAGAATGTCAGTCTAAATCCTTCTTTCTTGAAAAGTCTCTCTTGACTTGAAAACTTAGTTGTTATTTTGATGGGCCTGATCCTATATGTGACTCCGTTTCTATATTTTTCAGTTTTCAATATCTTTTATTTGTTCTATACATTTATTGTTTTGACTATTATTATACTATGAGGAATTTCTTTCTTGATCCTGTCTATGCAGGATAGACATATTTTTGGGGAATTTTCTTCTATTATTTTGTTGAAAATACTTTCTGTGGATTTGACCTGGGTTTCTTGTTAATCTGTAGTTATGATACCCTGGAGGAAATGCATGATACCTCGCATGGTCCTCGGGCTACAGGGCTAGGGTTTCTATGAGGATGGCATGAGGGTCATTACATCTGCATATTCTCTTGAATACTCCTAATAAATTTTTCTTAAATCTAACATTAATCAGTCATATGAATGATGTCTGAAGGTATTTGCGAAAAGAATATTCCTGTGTGAAAAGAAAACTCAGAAAATGATATAATGTTCATAAATACTTTTTTTACTACACAAGAAAATGGGCTATATTTACTATTACATGTTGAAGAGAAGTTAAGATGACACTTTATGCTGTAGTAAAAAAAGCTCATATTTTCAAAAGTTATACAGTTTTAAGTTATACAGGTTATCTATATTCCATGTAAATATTCTTGAATTAACAGTGTAGTTTTTCTTGTATCCCAGGTTGTTTGAGTTTTTGGTGAAAGTATAGTCATGTTAAAACCACATAGCTGAACAGTGGTAGTACATGCCTTTAATCCCAGCACTTGGGAGGGAGAGGCAGGTGGATGTCTGTGAGTTCGAGGCTAGCTTATTCTACAGAGCAAGTTCCAGGACAGCCAAGGCTACACAGAGAAAACCTGTCTTGAAAAACCAGAACCAAAGCAACAACAACAAAACCATTGAGTTGAAGCTGCAGTTTACCTGTCAAGATTGCCACTCATATTTCTATTTTAAAATAGTATGCTATAAACCCATGAACATCTAACATCTTATTTTTTCATTTTTTCTGCACAACAAACCCAGTTTTAGTGTTTGAGCAGGAGAGAGTCACAAATCCTAGGCCTATCCCTGCCCAAACAGCATAGAAAACTATAAATGACCGCAGGAACAGATGTTAACTGGTCAGAGTTACCTTTTGTGTGTCAAAATATCTTTATTACAGGCAGGTGTAAGCCTATCAATTTGAGACAGAATTTATCCCAGGCAAATATGATGGGTGACATCTGTCTTGGACATTATTTGGTGATGTGATATGACTAAGAACTAGGTTTGGCAGCAGGTATTTGGAAAATTTAATTCCAAGAAGCCAGGGTTTAGAGAGTAGGCCAGTTAGAGGGAGGAGGTCGAATGGAGATCTGGAATACTAGCCTATCAGTTCACAGTACTTCAAATGTCACACACTTTTTGGAGGAACTCACAGAAACATAAAAGTGTCTTACTCACAAACATTAATCCTTCAAATTGTTTTGCCTCAAAAGAGAAGACCATCTTGGCCACTAAGTTCAGCTACCTGCATTGGTTTCTTGCCAAGGAGACCATCATCTTCTTTCTCACACTGAGAACTCTGTGGCCCTCAGGCAAATGTTGGAGTACAGGTCTCAGAGCTGTTCCTAAGCAAAATTCATCATCATCTTCAGTAGTAGGCGCTGGTCCCTCAGCCTAGTGCAGTGAATCCCTACCCAAAGAATATACTTCATCTATTTTGCCCTGTGCATCAGATATGCATCTAAAGATACATGTGGGCACTTTTAATGATTGGCTCAGCCACCTCATTGATGCAAGGGCTATCTGTGTCTAGGTAATAAGGGAAGAAAGTCCGTGGTGAAAGCTGTAAATTGATCACATATGTTATAATGGGAGCAGATCCTGAAGTTAAAAGAAAGATTGAGGGTCCAAATGGCAGCACAGAGCACTGAGGATGCTTAATAAAAGGGCTTGTAGTTGGGGATGGGATAATCAAGTTAATCAGATAAAAGATGGGACACTAAAGCCCTAGAGTGTCTTACTGGCTCAAAAGTGGCACTTTCATTTTCTCACACTCCATGTTTCCCTCACCCTGTTCCTGGTCTCTCTCTCTCTCTCCTGCAAGATGAATGGACTGTTGGCACCATGACATTAGCAAGTTCTGGCTCCATTTATATAAAACCCTTTCTTTCTCTAACCATCATTCCCTACCAACAGGTGTCTTCTCATTGTGATCCAGCTTATTCTCCTGTGTAGCCCCAAGCAGAAGGGTAAATGCACCCCAGTAACTATAAGACTGAGTGGGTACTCGTCCTGCTCCTGCACTCTTTAACACCCTCAAAGAGGGCTGTTCACCTCCTTGTGGTGATGGGAATCACCTGGAATTCTCAGTGTCCAGCTCTTGGTGGAATTAATAACAGAAACCAAGAGCTTAGCTAGGGGCCTCCAAATGCTACAGGAAGGGCTCTCTTCTCTAGCTTAAGATATCCTTCAAAGACCCCCTATGGAAGGCCTCACCCTCCCTGGTGAGCAGAAAAGGTATGGGATAGGTAGGGTGTTGTTGGGGGGGGCGGAGGAGGGGAGGCAGAGGGAACTGGGATTGACATGTAAAAAATCTTGTTTCTAATTTAAAGAAAAATGGAGAGAAAGAAAAGAAAAAAATGTCCTTCAAAATCAATGAGCCTTAGACCCACTGATAGCAGAAAAGGGAGAGAAGCCTTGAAGAATGCTGCTAATACCAATGGGCCAGGTAGAAATGGAAACTAAAAAAGTCCAGGTCACAGCCAGCTGTCTACAACTCAATGGAGACTCGCAGCTTTCTGGGCCAAGGAATGTCTTCAGTAGCTCAGTAACATCTGACTTTGACTCCTGCCTCTCCTGGGACCCCTTACTTGGATCCTCCTCCTCCTAGCCCCATGCCTCCTCAAATGCATTTAAAACCAAGTAGATAAATCACCCATCATACTTCTAACCAACTCCTTACAGCCTGTCTTGTTTTCTTCCCATATCTGCCCTTAGGCTCCCCTGAAGCATCATCTACTCCAAGACTGAACTGGCTATTCCCTGCCTTTCGGCCCCTAGATTCAGTTCCCTTGTCCATTAGGAAGTACCTAGATGAGACCATTGAGTCTATCATCAATAAAAGACAGGGATGTTAGGCTGGTCTAAGTCCCTGGCCAAGACAGAGCCACCTAAGCCACGGAGATGGACGACCCACATAGAAACCCACCCCTTTGTGGAAATGGAAACTGTATGTTCTATACATCTCAGGAATCCAACCCTTATCTCAGTGAGAGCAGCATGACCACAGACAGCAACCTGTTTTCTTAGCAAACAAAGGTCCTCTTGAAAAACTTCCGCTTATTACAGTTGCTTCATTCACAGCAGTTCCCTTCCCTTTAATGCTCTCCCACCACTCTCCCATCCAACTCAATCCATCCTATAAAAACCAAAACTCCCTTCTGGTAGGGCTGTCTCTTAGAGGCTTCTTTTGGAGATGAAGTTTTGTTCTTTGGCCTCAGTCAGGCTCCAGTGGTCCCACCTCTCATAACATTATACTGTCTTTAAAGCACCTCTCATTTTCATTATCATCAGTTAACTCCAGTGCTATTTCACTTGTTCTTAATTATTTTGCTTACGCACCAGTCTGAGAGTGCTTCACTCAAAATAACTTTGCCAAACCAAGTCAAGAAACAGTTCTGAACTGACTGAAGCAGCTATGCTGTAAAATACTTTCTGGCTGCTCACTGAATGCTCCAGGAACCTCTGCTTATTCCTGGTTGGGATCTGGCAGGTTCTGAAGCCAGGTCTATCTTGGGCAGGAACTATTAGAAAGCTGTTGGCTGTTGTTAATGGACCAGCATAAACAATGGGCCTCCATACAGCGCTTGTGTTTGTATGGTCAGGCTTTTTCCACTAGGCTTGGCCATCAGCAGTTAGCTAGTTACTAATGCATTTCCAAGGCCAAATGACTGGAATGCAATTATCCCAGCTTCCTGTGTATAGAGTCCTGCCAAGGAATGTTTGTGTACCTCACCAAGCTCCCAGGACTCTAATAGATAATATTGGAAGAAAGCTAATGCCAGATCATCAGACATTTTGATGAAGAGGTAGTACAGCTTGGGAAGGAACTTACTATGGAGTGCAAAAGTCCTGCTTTGAGCCCGTATTCTGCCGCTTTGAGTTTGGCATCTACCTCTACCACTCTTAAGTTTCAGTCTCTTTTTCCTTGTACTGAGATCATAACACCAGTCATTAGACTGATGTGCCTTTCAAATGAGATGGTATGTGTGAAAGCTCTGAAAACTGACAGTGACATTGATGGCAGTGACAGAATCAATTATAAAATGGGTATTTGTTGACCAAATGCCATGCCACGGCACCAAACAAAGTATCTGATGTGGGGGATATGCATAATATCATTTAATTTGAATTCCTTTTGAAGAAGAGGAAGAGGAGGAGGAGGACTAACAAGGCATAGTAGCACGTGCCTATTATCTTGGCACTAGGAAAACTAAAACAGGAGGATTGCCATGAGATTGAGACCAGCCTGGGGCATATAATAAGTGCCAGACCATTTAGAGCTACATAGCAAGACCCAGTCACACAACAAGGGTGACAATAAAGATCCCCCATGCATTTCATAACTGCTTCTTATACATCAAGCTCCAAGCATCTTAGTATATGTATCACGATCTACTTGGCACATGAAGAAAACTGGATACATAATTTAGATAGCTACTCAAGATCACTGGAGGAAGCCACATGGACTCATACACAGGCATTTTATCATAGAACAGAGTTTGCCAAACTCTCTAGCATCAGCAAAGGTTTCCTAAGGCTGGGCATCTGTATCTAGTAGCCTTTTGCATTTGTTTGTGAATTTGGTTAATTAGGTCATTATTGCTCTTTGGTTTTGTTTGGCAAACATAATAACTATTTTTAGCTCAAGATTATGATGAAACAGGCTGATTTGGTTTAGCAACTACATATACGTATACATATATATTATATAGTATATATACTCTAGAATTTTATATATGTATATGTATATATACTCTAGAAATATTTAAGTCCTATAATAAGGAAACTAAATCTCAAGGGCTCAAGTTATTTCCCTAAGATCATTTAGGAAGCACTGAAATCAAGATTTTAATTTACCTGCTTTGGAAAAAGTATCAACCCCTGTAGCATATGCCAAAATGTAAGATCATCACACTGAGAGAATTCTGTTCTTTCCCCAAGCAATTTTCAAATAAAGTATGTTTTTTATTCCTGGAATTGGCTTGTAAGGAAAATAGAAGGCTGGGTTATCAGTCCTGATGATGGTACCATGCTTAATACTGGAGTCATATAATAAATATATTTCTGTTGTGTAAAAAAATTGGTTATTTACTTTGAGACAGGGTCTCACTAAGTAGCCCCTGGATGACCTGGAATTCCCCATGTAGACCAAGCTGGTCTCAAATTCAATAAGATCTGCCTGCTATACCTCCTGAGTACTGGGATGAAAAGTGTGCACCATAAGCCCAGATGAAATAATTGATTTTGATTTATTGTTTGAGTGTGAACTAAAGTAATAATATTTCCCCAATATTTACTAGTTGAGATCATATATAGTTGGCTGCAAATAATGGCATAGCTTTCATAGAGATATCTCAAGTAAAAGAAAATTTTATGATAAGAAATATTTTACACTAGAAATACTGCTCCTGAAATGAATCATTCTGTTGAGAGAAATGACACCAGGAATATGTAGTATAACTTTGAAATCAATGTCACAAACTGGAAGGCACAGCAATAGGAAAGATTTACAATTTCATCACAAATGAAATGTTATATAATCACGTATTTATGTGGGGATTTTTAAAGTTTTGTTTACTTTGGGGATTTTGTTTTATAAATTAAATTCTCAGAAATATATTAAAAATTTTGTGCCTATATCCAGAATTTTAAAGAAAAGGGCGATATTTTCCATGAATCCTTCAGGGGTTTCATTATAATTTAATCGTAGGCTCTGTTGTAAAATTGTTTCTGTGTAGTTTATAGCTGCCTAGAAATTGCAGAGGTGGGAGTCACAGAGTGTAGTAGTGAGTTCTAGGGTTTCCAAATGTCCTGGTAAGTGTAATGATTTTGTTAACCCACCTAGAGTCTCACAGCCACTCAACAGGTTCTGTCTGGTCTGTCTGGCTAAGACAGCACATTCATCTACATGAAAGATTGCCACTGGCTGCAATTACCACTTACAGGCTCCACTGGGGAAGGCACACACAGAGTGCATCAATGAAGTATTTCCCACTTATATATAGGCACATACACTGCCCCAATGGATACTGTTATCCTGCATCATTAGTATCCAATCTAATCCTAGTGCACTGTGGCTCTTAAATAAAAGTTTGTATACATAGATATAAGCACAAATATCCCTTACATTCTTGAAGTGGTTAATAACAATGCTCTATTTCCATTATCTCTTGTCCTCACTTGGCAGTCACTTTTACCTCATATTATTACTGGTAGTGATAAGTTCACTTTGAGATAGCTAGATAATATGGACACTTCTCTTCATATGTAGGTATAAGAATACAGAAAGATCCTGGTTGATGTCCTCTGAGAACTAGGTCATGTGGAAAATGTATTAACAGGGTCAGAATAGCCTGGATTACCTTTCACGGACGAGGCAGTCCGTGAAATAGGCCACAGTGTTGAGTGGAAAGTAGTGGAAGAAGGGAGAAGACATGACTAGTGGGCTGCAACAGAGCAGACAGAAGTCACAAAAGGCCCAGCGAACTGGTAAAGGAGTGGGAACATCGTTATTTACTGAACTGGGCACTGTGTTGTCGATACAGACAACTCACCAGTGATCTATTAGGTATTCCTTAGACGCTTTGAGTTAACATTATTGAAAATGGAGACTGTTAGAGGGGGATATTACTCTATTATTTGTTCTTTTTGTTTTTATGTATGAATGGGTGATTTGAAAAGCAGTTTCCTTGGCACGTGCAGGTGTAAGCAGAAAAGAGATAGAGGGTAGAGAAAACTGTCACAGGATGATGTGATGGGGAGTGAGCTCTGAGAAGTTGCTGTGAAACCAGAGAGCCGAGACCAGGTAAAATAAGAAAATGTGGAGAATAAATAGAAGATGATTGGATAGCACAAAGTCAGAAATGATTTCCCAACTGGAACATTAGAAAAGCAGTAACTATAGTAGTCATATTTTGAACTTGTTGCCCAACTTTCTACACTTTAAACAATAATGATTTAATTAAACTTGATGTGCTTCCTACTTTCTCCCTAGCTGTCTATTTTCTTTGTGTGTGTGTGTGTGTGTGTGTGTGTGTGTGTGTGTGTGTGTGTGTGTGACTGTCTTTCCCCTTGTGTTAACATGTCCATATGCATCAAAGCCCACTGAACAAAACTCATCTATGTATCTATCCAGTGAACTTTAGTGGATGAGTAGACTTGGCAGGGTATCATGGAAATGGAAGACCCTGGAGGGTAACAGCTTTTCAAGGTTTACTCAGCTGGTAAAATGGCAGAATGCAAGGTGAAGTCAGAATCCACATTTGTCCATTCTACCACAGTGAGAACGTCAGTCTCAATAGCGATACATGAATGGCAATAAAATTCCAGGGTGTTAGAAAGCAAATCGACTACTCTCTACTAAGAGGGAAGCCGTTAGACAAAACTGATTTCTAGAATGAATTTGACCATTGAGTTTTCCAAGCGTGGTGTTACTAGAGGCTCTGTGTTCAGGCAAGGACCTGCAGTGAAAAGGGTGACCTTGGTAAGGCCGATAGCTCTTAGCTACTGACACTGACCCACACCTCTTTGGCCTATTCTTTCCAGTTGGTTTGGATAGGACTTTCCAGAAATGCTGCCTTAGTTCACTCAACCAGGAACATTTCACTTGACATTACAAAACCCTAGCTCTCATTCCCTTTGACAAAGCCTCAGCAACTGATGACTCAGCCCCCTCAGCACACTGGCAAATAAATGCCTGAGGGTGATGGGGAAAGATTGCTATAAGGTTTTGGAGAAAGAATGTGGGTGAAGAGGGAGGGCCTGTGTTCTGGCCAAGAATTTGATCATTAAGCACTGGCATATGGGCCCCCATTTGGACCCTGTTGACAAGAAGACCATAAACCAATGCTTGTCATGAAATTCAGGGAACTAAGTCTGAAATGAAATGGCATAATCACTGAGAAAGACTGAACTGAAATTAAGTGGTTTGATTTTAGTCAAGTTTTGAGAAATGATGGACCATATCTGCCCTTTTATTTAAGGGTCTAGACCAATTTAAATGACTTTTCACTCAAGGTACTAATGTATCCACATAAGGTATAAAGTGTCTTCTAATTTGGAAAGGAATGCTTCCCAAATTGATGCTATTCCATCTATCTATAACCTGTGAAGCAGGTAAAAAAAAAAAAATAGATTCTTAAGACAGGCAAAACTAGTCCTGATTGTTGTTTGTTGATATTGGGTCACAAACTTAACCTCCTTTACTTTTAAATTCAATACCCTCCCTCTTTTGGGCGGCAGGGGGGGGCGGGGGGGGGGGCCGCCGGCAGGGAGGGAGGGGCTGTCCTGAAACTCACTCTGTAGACAGGCTAGGCTGGAATTCACACAGATCGTTCTGCCTTTGTCTCCCAAATACTGGGATTAAATGTGTGCCACCACCACCCGGCCTAATATCCTTATTTTTACTTTATTAAGTTCTAGTTATTTTGTGCAGATGGCAGTGGGGATGCACCATTGCGTACCAGTGGAAGGAGAGGACAAATTGAGGAGTTTGTTCTTTCCTTCCACAGTGTGGGGTTCAGGAACTGAATTCAGGTCATCAAGCTTGGTAGCAAGCACCTTTACCTACTAAAGCATCTCCCCAGAGCTTATTTTTATTTTATTCTCTCTCTCTCTCTCTCTCTCTCTCTCTCTCTCTCTCTCTCTCTCTCTCTCGTGTGTTTATTAATGTCAAAGGACAATTTGACATTAATTAAGGCTCAGAAACCTTCTATCTATCTTTTTTTGAAGACAGGGTTTCTTACTAGCTTAGAATTTGTCAAGTAGGCTAAGCTCACTGACCAGTGAGCCCCAGGAATACCACCATGCCTTGCTTTTTAAAACTAAATGTATTTTTTTACATGGGTTCTAGGACTTGAACTCCAATATTTTACTGACTGAGCAATTTCCCTAATCTTTGAAAAAGGCAGCCCCCTTAGTCCTCATTTTAGTTATCCATAAAACAGGAGTTATATAAAAGAAAAATGAAAATCAGAATAGAAGCCTATCTGGTATTGTCCTAATAGTTGTGCAACACATCATTTTATCCAAATGATAAAATCTCATGAATTAACTAGTGTATACAGTTCCATTGTTATCAGTGAGAAAACAGTGGCACAAAGAAATTAACTTGCTCATAACTTGCCCAAAGAAACACAAATTGGAAGGCTGGGGTTCAATTCACTTAAACCTTTTGAGAATTGATTTTATGAGATGTGTAATAGATGTAGGCAATATGGACATATCATAGATGCTCATTTAAGTTACACGATTTTACTCTTTTCAAAGAGGAAATAATGAGTACTGTTTTGTGACACATCAATTGGAGAACATTATAGACAGTTTTATATCTATAACAAGACACTAATGACAGCTATACTCCATTTTCAAACCACATCTGTTATATGTACATTTCTTCTCTTACTCCACAGCTAAATCCTTTTCTATCTCCATGTTTTTCTGAATACCACCCTTGCCTTCTGTCCTATTACACACGCAGCATAGAAAAATAAAGTCAGCACTTATGACTTCCACTCTGTCCCAACTCATGTTTTCTCAACACTAGTTCCATATGCTTCTATGTGCTGTTTCTGAATTTTAAATGTCTGAATAAAAAAATTGTAATAGCTGTAGGGAGTGAAGGAAGCCCTGAGTGAGTAACATCCTGTGTGCATGTGTATTGTTTGTTTGGACACAGCTAAGGCTAAGATCAAGACCTTGAACCACGGGAAATTGGTAAGACCATTTCCCTATGAGCCAAGTGGGATAGCAAAGCTTTCCTTGGGGATCCAAGTGCAAGTAAGGAACTGACAACTGATAACTTCAACTTCCTCCTGCCCAGTGTTTACAGCCTGAGACTACTCACCTACAGAGAACTCCTGTGGAAGCTAGCCAACCCCACCTGCTGTGGGCACCTAACACACACCAAGCTTCCAGGTTGCCAGTAGTAGTAGGTGCCACTTCACCAGAGGGAGTACACGTCTACCTGATCCTAGCATTCCTGTCTGTCTGTTGACTGAATTTTCTTCCTTCTTTTGCTATTCAGGGTGCCAAGACTAAAGCCATATGGGACATAATAAACTGCTATAGTTCATTATGCCAGAGACTGGTCTGTTTATTCCCTGAACCCTCATAACAACATCATGGGGGTGTGTCATCAGGATCCCTATTGTTTTTGCTTCAAAGAAGAGCATTAAAGAATTTGCCTACAAGCCTACAACCAGTATGGGGCAGAGTCTCAAGCTCAACTCAAGTTCAAATAATATCGATTCAGGCTTTTAAAGAATGTCTCTTAATTTGCAGGTGGTAAAACTTAAGACAGAACGGGGCTGTGTGTGTCCAGTTGTAACAGCAATTTACTAGGGATTCTAGGAACCCACAACATCTGAATGTGTTCAATTGCATTCTAGCCTGAGTAATTCACTATGTTCATCCTGGATCCTACACTACAACCCACCCTTTCTTTATGCCATGTCATGTCAATAAATGCTGTTGTCCGATGTCCTCTAGGCCATTGTAAGGACAAGTAACTTGCCTGCTTTTGGTCTGATTCATTACTGCTTCCTAAAAGTATAAAACTTCAAGATTGAGTTTCTTGAACTCAAAAGAAAAGAAGCCTGTGGCAGACCAGAGAAGTCAAGGTATTTTAAAATGCTAATCCTTTAGCTAATTGCAAGAAATACGATAAATATCTTGATTTTACTGTCACAGAAAGTAAAACTCCTTTTATCAGGAGGCTGCAGCATTTGCAGTGGGTGGTGGGTTAAATGTGAGAGCTACACTGAAGTTTATTTAGGGCTGAAGGAATGGAGCAGGGATGTGTTGTGCAGATAGCACAGTGGACGGCTCTGAATTCTTCTAACCATGAGAATTTAGTTCAGTTGCTGAGTAGCTTCAGTCCTCAAGAACAGTCAGGACACTAGAAACACATTTATTAGGGGATCCCTGAAATGGAATCATTAATAATCACACATAGAAAAATCATACAAAATATTACAGGAGAGGAATAAATAAAGTGTTGGGGATTGGATGGGAAAGGTTTAAAAATGATGTCATAAATGCTGGAAAATATTTTAAGTAGAAGGCGGAATCTGAGATTTAGCACATGAGATAAGGCCAGGGGAAAACGCCCAAGGAAAGTGTAGCTGCAGCAGTAGCTTGATTGCAGAACTTGAAAGAGAAAATATGTAGCCCAAAGCATATTGTTTGCTTTACCAGGATAAATAGGAATAACTATAAGTGACATCATAAATATTAGTGTCAGGAAAATGGTAAGAGGTCTGGACTTGTGTGCAGTGAGGAGTCCTTCAAGGGTTCAGATGGGGTGATGGCAGTGCAGCATTGGATGTTAAAGTCTAGCGTCCCAGTCTAGAGAAAAGGTAATGCCAAATTGTAGAAGGACAGTGTCAGTCAGGATGTATGCAAGTGTTGTGAAAAAATACACTGATTGCACATGTGATGGGTTTCCCTAATTTCTGAAGACAAGAATTGTTTTAGTGGGAAACCTCTTTCTGGTTAGTTACGGATTTTTTTCTCCCGTGTAGGATACTATTTGGAAGCAGCAACTTAAAGTCAATGAAGAGCCACAGTATAAGTGTTTGGATTAGTATCAGGTTTTACATATTTCTCTAAGTATACCTTCTTCAACAGTCCCACACTCCTTGAACTCTAGCTGCCCATGTCATGCTCACTCCAGCCCCAGGGAATTGGTACCTGCTGTTCTCTTTGCCCAATGCAATATGCCTACCCACCCTGGTCTCTGATCACAGAACTCTCTTCTCCTCTAAACCACTTCCCCAAGAAGCCACTAATAGTGGCACATCATCCCTTGCAGGCTGTGCTTTTTATTTATGCTCTCTACAGTACACACCGATATCTAAACAGTCTAATTGATATACATGTGTTTTCCTGTTTATTTTATACTTGACAGAACAGCAAGCTTCTCAACACTCATTGGGAGACAGAGCCCGACACCCCATGTGGTCACAAACTGTTTCTTTGAACCCCTTAGTGTTGTTGGGAGGATTAAGTCAGAGAATGGACAGAAACAGCTGGGTCAGTTCCTCCTGCAGGATATATCTAGGGCTTAGAACTTCACCTGAATGTAGCATGTACTCCATGTGCTGACTTAAGTGTTCATTCCAGGAAGTTCCAGGGGGCAGTCATATGCAGAAAGAGGCTTTGTGTTCATCTAGATCATGGACTGGCAGCTGAAAAAATAGCTTGCCTCAGTTCTATGGACACTTTCAAAAAAACTAAGAGTGATGGTAAAACAGGCACCACCCAAAACCCAGTTGTTTAGGCTTTTGCTCCCAAGCATTGTCCTTCTAGTGTGTGGGTTGAAATGATCAGATATGGGAAATTCAGAATTACCAAACTCCTTGAATCTTTTGTGCAATGGGACTCCAAAAACTTCTGTATGCAAGGATTCTAATTTGAAAACCTGATTACTGTCCCATTCTCTGCATTCTGTATCAGAAGGTGGAAGTCCCAAGAGTTGAAGATTTGGGACTTGTCACTTCTCACTCTGCCCCTGTTTGTGGGAGTCTTTACATTGTCACACACTCAGAAAAGTTGGGGCTGAGATTTTTTTTTAACGTATCATCTGTCCTGAAGGGAGTTGGTCAGGCTCCAAGGTGGTTTCTTATATTAAAAATTATGTTATATTATTATGAAAGCAAGGAGGTTCATGCCTAATAATTTCAATCCAGGACATGAGCATATGCCATGGTCACACTGCTGTGAAAGACTCCCTATAGTTTATATCTTTAGAGTGTCTAATTTGAATCCCCACACTATGGCCCCAGGTTGATCATGTCAGAGAGATCTCTCCTAGTGCTTGAGGCTTTAATAAAGATGACAGGCAGGCAGGTAGGTAGAATCACATTACTTAAGAGCCCTTGGCTTTGGAATTTATTTTAAGGAGAATTGATACTGAAGACAGAAAATTTCCAGATCCACTTGACATCTGAGGGGTGACCTGGCTCTGGGCGTTAAATAGATGCTTCACAGTACTGATACACACAGGTTGACTTTGGCATTTTATTGCATAATCAAAACTCAGTTATTTCTCTTGGGATTTGAGATTTGCTTTAATGTATAGTTTATTTAAACATGTACAGATAAAGTTATATAAACATGTGTAATATGTCAATATTTTATCAATAAATATAATTAATTAACTTTAAAAAACCTGGGCAGGAACATATTGTTAGAAACTGTGTCAAAAAGAATCTAACATAAAACCAAGGATGCTTCCCATGGAAACAAGATTATAATAGGGACTCTTAAAACCTTAAAAATATTAGCTTCAAATACACCACAGATATAACCAACAAGCTCATGAAAGCAAAGTTAATGCCACCATTGGAACTTGCTACCCTCTGAAATTGTAAGGTTCATGTTCTCTACAACAGGCCCACATGTACTTACTGTATTCCTTACACTAGGGGCCTCAGTGCATTAGAAACTGTACAAGTTACCCCATTTGTAACTATACTTGAAAAAATGTAAACAAAATTAAGATAGTAGATACAATGGAATTACGTTGTAACCAGGGGCTTACATAGACTATCATTAGGTAAGGAAGTACCAAAGTTTATGCCAGTTTAGTAACTTAGTGACCCTTTATGTAACATTCTTGTCAGCTTGTCATTCATAGACTGAGCCACATTTATTTTAAAAAATATATAAATTCTATATATATACATATATGTTAATACATATATATACACACATATGTGTATGTATGTATAGTTTATAAGGTGAGAATTAATTTTATAGACAGGGATTTTTTTCTCCAGATATTTTTATATGAAAAGCAGGTATATGAACTTAGCTCATGAATGTAAGGACTCAGGCCTTATGCTGGCCTGCCCCATCACCTGGCAGAATGCACTCAGCCCAGGGTTCCATGATTGTGGAGTCTGCACACAGGTGCAAAGGACCCATTTAAAAGAAAGACCCCTCCCACTTATGATTTCTTCTCTTTCTGCTCTCTTTCCCTATCTCTTTCCTGCTGTTCCCCTGGGGCAAACAGGAATTTTCCTGTCTCCCTCTTCTGTCCTCTCTCTGTCTCTGTGCCTCTTTAACTCTCTCCCCTCCTTCCCTTTTTTACAAAGCTTCTCACTTAACCTCTGTCTGCCTGGCATGTTTGTCCCCTGCCTTGGTCACCCTCACCTGTCATGGAATCTGCCAAGGTTCTCCACGATTTATCTTAACAATGAGACTATGAAGTTACATGTAAACTTCTTATAAAAATTTGCCCAATTAGTTGTCTTCTTTATTCGCCTCTTTGAGAACAAAGGAATCCCTTTAAATGGAGTGTGATATATAAATGTGTGTGCTGGGCAACCTGGAGTGATTGAATGAGGAGGGGTAGATTGGGGCATGTTGGTCCCCAAAGGCTGCTCTTAGGTTTTGTTTCCAAAACAGAAAGCTCATTCTAAACGGATCTCATTTCTTAGTGAAGAAAAGCTTAGCTCCTGAGAGGTCAAGCACATCTCCAGCAATTCAAAATACCCATAATAATAACACACAATCAGGCTGTCATCTTATGGGTTTACAGAGTGTTTCCATAAATATCATTTGTCTCCAAATCAACCATTATGAAATAAGTAGAAGATATTCTGAGGCCCAAATCATCCAGCTTTCAGTTCCATCCACTCAGAATGTCAGCCATTGACTTGGTGTGCATGCCACTTTCTCACCATCATGTACATGGAAGGGATGGGTATATATGGCCAACCATGGTAAGTCGGTTGCATCCCATCCTTTGCATTAGAAATGAATCAAAATGACACTTGCCTCTAAATGAATGCTGAGCCTAGTGATGTTGGTGGAGCAAGGACTTATAAATTCAAAGCAGACTGATCCAGCTACAGAGTCAGTGTGCAAGTTAAGGCTTCAACTGTCTTCATGGTTGACAAGAAGAAGCCTCTAGTGAGAACTGCTCCACTGGATCAGTCTCTCCAGGAACCATCTCAGCATGCAATATGTCTTAGCATAGAGATTGCTTTTTTTTCTCAGCAGCATTTAGGAGCTCTCTTCTCAGGGTCTACTTCCTCTTGCTAAGGCATGCCTTGTGCTCAAGAAAACTAAGTCTTCACATAGCAGAGAATTCTTTTTGGCATTTGAATTTTTTTTGGCATTCTTCTCTTCCTCATTCCAAAGTCTATTTCTTGTCAAGTTCAATTCCAGAACTACAGTCAATGCTGACATGAAGAGTAAATGACACTTCATGAGCAGCTCAAGAGAAGATTGCAGTCAATAGTCCTGAGATGGAGTCAAACCACAGCCAAGATGAAAGCTAAAACATCACTTGACTCTGGGAACTGGTACTTTCCCCACTAAGATCTCTGCTCTGGGCTATTTGGGACAAACCATGGACTCTGATTTGAGTGAAAGACACCAGGTTAACTGTAAGGGCATAGCTAATCAAGTCAGAAGTCTAGAAGGCCCAAATCAGGAGGGTGGTTCTTTTGAAACAAAGCCAAAAGGTAGGCAGGCCATGAGTTTTTGAGGTAGCATATGGCTGGCTATAGCAGCATCCTATTGGCCTAAAAATTGAAAGAAATCTTAAAGATGCCCCAACTCCAAGCTTCATTTGGCAATGTAGAAAGTGATTTTCATGGATGGAAAGACAATTGTTCATGGTCTCACAGAATTTCAGAAGTAGAGCCAGGGCTGGCACCTGGGTCCTCTGACTTGGAGTCAGATCTTATTTTTTTTTAATCCTTAGCATTTCTGGACTCTGAACATCTCCATCTAGAAGATAGCAAGAGTAACAAGGCCCCACAGTGTGGAATTATATCAATTCTGTCCACTGTAAGAAGCAAGGCCATATTCAGAGGTTTTTGAGTTGGTACTGTGGACTTCACCACAAACTCATAAAAAGATGCCAGCATCCCTTAATAGACACCCATAATGCCACCAGCCCTACCTAGGATAGGTATTCTATCCTAGCTGACAGAAAAGTAAATATCTCAGATGAGATAGATCTGCTCCTGGTACTGGGGAAAACCATCTTTAACTTCCCTCCAGGTTCAAGCAGAGACCATTTTCCACGGACAGATATCTATTCTGTATCTCCAGTGACAAATGAATGGAGCCTGTCCTAAACAGAACATTGACACTGAACACAGAAAAAATAAAAGGAAGCAGAGTTCAGTGACTGACAGGGCTGACCAAGAGGATACACTCCTACACTTAAACACAAGAAAGAACATGTACAAGTGCCCAGCCCAAAAGAAGGCAAAGAAAGGACAGTGGAGAATTTAAACACAGCTGTGGTAGATGTGACCAAGCAAGAAATGTGACCAAGACAGGCACATGTTTTGACAGTATCTGTGAGAAGACACTTCAAAGAAGGCATATTTGGAAAATGAAAATAGAACAGTGAATGCTTGTGAGACAGACTGGAAACAGCAAGGGGACTAAATCATGGACTTCAGAGACCATCAAGCAAGAGTGGAGACTCCAGGAAGAGGAAACATTGAGAACTGAAAAAACGAACAAGGAAGCCCTTCTCTCCCCTGACTCCCTCAAACACCACCTGCTGGAATCCTGGTGGAAAAGTCCAGGGCGTGTTGCTGCATGCTGTTGGAAAGCTTTGGAGAACAGAGTGCCAGGAGCAGCCACATATAAATCTGTAGCAGCTTAGGACTGGCCTCTTTTCGAGCCACAGCTGTCTTCTATGTCATTGTCCCAGGGGCCTAAGTATCACTGGGCTGAGCAGCCACCAAAGGAGAAGTTGCTGTGAGGTGACACCGACTCTCCCACTGGCCACCACATTCCACTGCATCCCTGGAGGAGGAGAAGATTAGAAAGGCTCAAGTACTAGAATGGAGTCAAGGGATTGTGAATAAGCATACACAGAGCAGGCACCCTTAATGGGCCATGCAGACAGGTTGTAACTTAGCCTCTAAGCTAAGAGTCCACAAAGATAAACTAGCCAGTAATTATTCCTGAACACCTTTAACTATTTAGAAGTAGTTCATGAATGTTCAGCCCAAATTTTATTGTCCCTAAATTTCTTCCCAGCGGGCCTATTGTACATTCCAGGCTCAACCAGAATCCCTAATCTCTCCTGATGGCATAGTTCAAGTGTTCTCTTCCCTAGGCCAATAGATTATTGTGTGTTACATTTTCCAGGTCATATTACATAACAAGTACTGTCCTATGAAAAAAGTACAAATTGTGATGATTTTTCTTAAAGTAAAGCACTTGAAAGGAGCCCTGCTCTTCATACATGACAAACATGACACATGGTGCTCTTTACTTATATGGAGACACTCAGAGTGATCTCATTCCTGGGAATGCTAATGTGCTACTGATGAACAATGAGTTTGTAATCAACATACATACTCATGTGCTTCCTGTTCTTATCCCTTTAATTTCTTTCTCTTCTTTTATTGCTCTAGCTAGTGCTTCAAGTACTGTGTTGAAAAGGAATGGAGACGATGGAAACCCTCTTTTATTTCTGACTTTTATGGGATAGCCTTGAGTTTTTGCCTGTTAGGATCATGTTGGCTATGTGTTTGTCATATACATATTTTCTTAGGTTGAGGTATGTTTCCTCCAATCCAACCCTCTCTAGGACTTTTGTCATGAAGGCATGCTAGATTTTGTCAAAGTTCTTTTCTGCATCTATTGAAATGATTGAGTGATTTTTGTCTTTAAGTCCATGTATAGGGTCACATTTATTTATTTATGTATGTTGAACCATAACTGCATCTCCCAGATGAATCCAATTTGATTGTGGTGGATAATCTTTTTGATATATGTCTGCACTTGGTTTACAGATATTGTTATTGAGAATTTTTCCATCCAAGTTCATCAGGAATATTGACTTATAGATTTTAGTGGTAGAGGAATAGCAGAAAGCATTTGGAAGTATTTTCTTTGTTTCTATTTTTTTAATTTGAGAAATATTAGTTGTAGTTCTTTCTTGAAAGTCCAGCAGAATTTCATCAGGATCTGGGCTGTTTAAAGTGAGAGCTTGCATTACAGTTTTTTTTCTTCTCCTTATTTGTTATGGTTCTATTTAAGTTGTTGCTATCTTCTTGGTTTATCCATTTCTTTTAAGTTTTCTAACTTAATAGAGTACAGGGTTTTTATTGTATTACCATTTATCTCTAATTATGTTAATTTAGGTCATCTCTTCCTTCTTTTGGTTGTCAATTTTGTTTATCTTTTCAGAGAACCAGCTCTTCAATTCATTAATTCTTTGAATCGATCTGTTTGTTTCTATTATATTAATTTGTCCTGTTTTTAACTTTTTCTTACCATTTATAGGACTTGGGTTTGGCTTCTCCTTATTTTTCCAAATTCTTGAATTGCATCAGTTCTCTTCCTGACTTTATAATGAGGGCATTTGGAGCCATATATTGCCCTTTGAGGACTGTTTTCATGTGTCTCAGATGTTTTGCTGGTTTTGATTTCACTTTCATTTATTTCCAGGAGTTTTTAAGTTCCCATTTAAATTGTTTTCTTTGTCTCATTCATCATTCAGTGGTGTGTTGTTTAATCTCCACAAGTTCATGCAATTTCTAGAGATTCTTTTTATTTGAATTTTATCTTTTATTGCATTGTGGTCATATAGGTTACATAGTGTTACTTCAATTTTTCTATATTTGTTGAGATTTGTTTTGTGTCCCAATTAAATCTTACATTTCTCTGTTAATTTTTGTCCATAGTCTGGAGAGAGTGTGGTAATGAAATCACCCACCATTGCTGTGTTGGGGTTAATTTTTACAGTGGAATGCTTTTTATGAAATTGAGTTGGTCAGAGTTTGCTGTGTATGTGTGCAAGATTTTAATGTCTTCTTGGTTAGTATCATTTGTCTCTTCTGATTAATTTTTTTAAAAGGTTCGAATAGAAGGGAAAGGAGGAAGAAGGAAGTACTGCCCATCATTGCCTAAGCCTTCATAATGGTTGAGCCTCTAACCACATGGAAGATGTAACCATCTCCTCTCAGCAATAGCAAAGGCAGTAGGGGACTTTAGAATGATAAAAGAGTGATATGATGATGTTACTGGCCTGGGATAGCCTCCGCTTATGTTATTATACCATCACAGCCAACATTAATACTTTAGTGTGGTTTTCCTGAAGGTTTTGATTAAAAATAAAAATTTATAAAAGATTATACTACTCTAAAGAGGCTGGCCTTTGGTGCAAAAGACAACACTGAATATGCATGGCTTTACCATCCCAGGAAGCCCTTTGCTGCCAGCAGCAGGTCACTGTTCTACACCAGCAGGAGCAGCAGAAAAGTGCAATAGTAAGAACAATAAGCTGAAGACAGGGAGTTCTAGCATGGTGTTAGTCTGCAGGAGTATTTACCCAACTACACAGTTCTATTCCTGTGCCTCATTCCCCCCATTTGTTAAGTGAGTGGGAGGAGAATAATCCATAAGATCCTTTGTTGTTCTGACATTCTGATTCCATGAGTAGCAGGGATGGTGGGTGACAGACACGAGCCTTTTGATTGGGTGGCAGTTGTGTGTGGGACTGTTCTGCAAAGCTGTGGGTAATTACTTCAAATTTGGCTTTTAATATCCTATTGTTAGTATCTGATACTTTATATTCCATGTACAGGGAAGAGGTTTTGCTGGAAACACAGAGAGGATGATCTTTGCATTTGTGTCAAAGAATGGAAAAGTCTTCAATTTCTGAGTTGTGAAATCACACTCGGATGCTGTTAATTGTATTTAAGTAGAACAGTGTGGAGTAAGGTTCAAAATGTAGTGGGACTATAACTAAATTCTACACACACAGATTTGATTTTTTAAAAAAAAAACAACCAAACAAACAAAACACTGCCAGAGCTATGCAAAATCCCTGACACAAAACATCATTTAAAAAATGCTTTTCTTTCAATAATCTAGCAGGTAAGCTCGGAAATGTAAGTTTTTGCTTTGTAAATCTTGTGAAATACTTTAAAATTGATGGCACATATTTCCACATTTAATCTTCAGCACAGATCTATAAGGAAGGAATGTAGAGGATACTATTTTCATTTAATAGGAAGAAGGAAATACACTGTAGATATGGATTGATTGTTTGACTGATTGGTTGATTGATGTTGTGGTGGTTTGAATGAGATGTTCCCTATAGGCTCATGAGTTTGAATACTTGCTCTCCAGTTGGTGACTTTGTGGAGGATTAGGAGGTATATGTCATTGGTAAATGCTTTGAGATTTCAAAAGACTCATGCCATTTCAAGTCACCTCTCTATACTTCCTTTTTGTGCACCAGGAAGTGAGCTTTTGGCTGCTGCTTCAGTACCTGCCTGCCTGCCTGTGATATGAAGTTTCCTGACATGATGGTGAGGAAGCTTTATCCGACTATACGAGAACTCCCACTATAAGAGAACCCCCCCCCCCAAAAAAAAACCCTTTCCTTGTATAAGCTTCCTTGGTTGTGGTGTTTTACCACAGCAATAGAAAAGTAGCTGCTACAGGAATTGGAGCAAAGCAGTGGGTTATTGCTGTGACAGATCTGACTATGAGGATTTTGGAGGATTACGGGACTATTTAGAACTTTGGACTAGAAAACTGGTTGGATGCCTTAAGCAGAGTTTAGTGGGTCATCCAATTAGGAACCTGGAAGATGGTCTAAGAGCTATATAGACTGTGGAGGTCCAGCTCAAGAGGCTGAGCTTCTACAAGAAAAGAGAAGCAAAGAGAAGAGAGACCATAGGAAAAAGCAATTACTTACTGCTCAGAGATCAGGGGCTGGGAGCAGGGAAATGTAGAGAACTGTGCCTGGAGTAAAGATGAATTTTGTGCTGGGAAGGAAATTGAGACAACACTCAAGGTAGCCCAAGTGGTTCAGTGGCAGGAAAATTTGCTGTTTATCTAGAGAAAGCCCACCAATCCTGCACACTTACTACATGAAGAGGAAGAAATAAGCAGATGGAGAAAGAAGCAAGAAAACAAGATTGGGTCAGGCCCAGGGCTGATAGCCTCTTCACATCAGCTCACTGCAAGTCACATTACACAGCTTATGCTTATTCTGTCACAACCCAATCCAGATGGTGTTTGCAGTTTAAATCCCACATGTTGGAGTGACCTTTCCATCTTCCTTGATGATAATATGTGAAATGGAGTCCCTTTTCAGGCTATATTATACACTGGTCCAAAAGAAAAAGAAGCAGTAGAAACCTGAGTTCTGATATTTAGTACTCTGTTGACTCCCAATGTTCTCTGAGCCTCCTAGTTTCTTGTCTATAATGTATTGGGTTCAGAAGTGTATCTCAGGTAACTTTATAGGACTTTATCAAGTTCCCTTTTGAGATAGCCATTGTAGACATTGGTGCGATGGAGCAATGGCCATGGTTATGTATATATGCCTACACTAGCACATCTTTTAATCAACAAGTTTTGTTTTGCATCGTCACACTTCTGCATAAGATTCAGTTTGAACAAAATGGTTTCTAGAACTGAAAAAAAAAGTTTGAAATGCACTTAGTTTGCATTCTAGTACCAGTTCCTTCTATAAGATTCACATCTTATATTGTGCTAGGATACAGGCACGTAAAACTCAACAAAATTTGCAACGAGGACTGATCAAACTGTAGGATTCCTGGGCTTCAATAATACTCAGATGCTCCTTATTGGGAGTAGAGCTTGGCAGCTACCACAGAGCATTGCTGAAGAGATTCTGCTCTGTTTGGTGTCATAGTTTGGATGCTGAGTATCCCCCAATGGCTGAGTTCCAAAAATGACATTAGTTAATCTCTTTCAGTCTATTTATTGCTCAGTAAATTGAGAAGAGTAATGGCTGCTTAGAGATGATTACAAACTCAATGTGACAACACATACAATGCAGTTAGCTTAATGCTTTGCATATAAACCATTAGGTATTATCTGGTAGCCAGCTGATGGTGGCCATGAAGATGAAGATGGTACAGAAATGTCTCCAGATCTGTGGATTTGACCAAGGTTTCCCGAAAAGGCAGTTTTCAGGCATCATCTGATAGTTGCATGCTGTTGAACTCAAGAATGGATCTCCCTTCATACTGCAAGAATGGTCACTAAGGAAAAGCAGAACTGCTCCTCAGATTGACAGCATCAACTGCAGTCCATCTCTACTCACTGGAATCTTGTCCAGCTCTTCTTCAGCTTTTGCCATGCACAACAGCTGAAGTGAACTGCACTTTTTCCTGCCATTCACTGCATTGTAGGAAGAAAGTGGGGTCTAAGATCATCTCACTCAGTCCCCCCTACTGCCTCAGAAACTCTGACAAATGACCAAGTTATGGTTCCAGTGACCCAGCCCTCAACTGACACTGCTAAGTGGATATCCAAATGTCTCCTGTTTCACAGGGGCCCACTAAGCAAGGCCATCCATCCCACTGTGTCTGAAACACATATTCATGAACCCAAATCCACAAAGAACAAGCCAGATGCTCCCTTTCCCCATAGTAGTCCTTTAAATCATTTTTAAAAGCTTGTGATCTGACTCTTTTGCTCTACACACAGTATCCTGTTCCTCCCACTGTTCTTCACACACAGTGAATTATCCAATGGGGAAAAATCATGCTATCTACCCTCTTTTGAGCACACTCTAGTTTGTCAATTCCCTGCATTAGATGCAGCTTCTATAGGTTCAATGGACCAGAGACCTACACCATTCTACTGTGGGCTAAACACACATTTACACAAGAATATAGTTTTTCAGTGGGTTTCATAGTGTGCTTTGGAGGCAATTCCTTCCTGAACAGCTGCTCTGACTAAATTGAGAGGGCTGTGTCCTTGCCAAGTACATGCTGTAAGGGAACAAGTGCACAGAGCCCGCCTTGTAGAAAGCTTATCTGCAAGGTGGCTGCCAACACCTAACCACGGAAATTCAGGATTCTTCCCAGCACAAATATCAGCCACCTTCCACAGGGCTTCTTTTTCTTTGTCTAGAGACTGCATGGATTGAGGAATGTCAGCAGAATGGGTGTTGTACCTTTGGAGTTATTCAAGAGATCTCCAGCTGTCTCCTGGCAAGGACAAGAAGTTTCTTTGTTGTGAATCCTGGATGACTAGTTTAAGGAAGAACTTTCCATTTCAGGACAATCAAGCACTTTCGGCCATGCAGTTCTTTCTGTTGGGGGCGCTTCCATGTGTATTGTGAGAAGTTTAACATCATCACTATCCTCTGTCCACAAACTGTGATAACAACCTCAGCTTTAACAACATACTTATTGCCAATCCCCTGGCAAGTAGAATTACACCACTAAGACATGATGGTTTAAATGTATATTATCTCAGTATCTAAAAAATGGATCTAGGCCTGATCTTAGGGTATTATCCAATTCTACCTCCTCATTTTACATTTGTGAAGGAAAGATAATGGCTGATTGGTGATCAATAAAGGATAAAAAGGCCTCCTGATTTCTCTAGATCACAAATGTTTTTTCACTCTACTGTCTGTTAGAACTCTTAAAACTCTTTTTTGGTCCCCACAGGTCAGTCAGGCTAGAATCTTGCTATAAATGGGGAAATGAGAAAATTCAGGATAGACTTTAAAGGGGAGGAAAGAGGAAGAGTGATGCAAAGGAAGCCGGAGGGAGGAGGAATAAGTAATCCCAAAGATGGCTGGAAAGCCACAGGGGAGCAATTTATTATGGCGGTTTGAATGAGAATGGCCCCCAAAGGCTCAAGCGTCTGAATGCTCTGGCCTCTGTTTCTGGGATTGTTTGGGAAGAATTAGGAGGTGTTGGAGGAGGTTTATCACTGGAATAGACTTTGAAAATTGCTTGCAGTTTCTCCAGCTTCTCAGGAATTGAGGACTGGGTAAATATTCTAGGTTTGAGTACCTGAACTTGGGCACTCAAAAGATCTAAGCCTGATGGAGCAGCAGATTTTGAGTTTTCAAAGACTCTTCCATTCCCGGTGTGCCCACTGCCTGTAGTTTTGAGACGTGAGATCTCAGTTGTTCCCATTACCATGCCTTCACTATGCTATCATGACTCTAAACCCCTGAAAATCATAAGCTGAATTCATTGGTTTCTTTTATAAGTTGCCTTGGTCATGGTGCTTTATTATAGCAATAGAAAAATAACTAATTCATCAAACACATTGATTTTTATTTAAATATATATCTAGAGATCAGTCTCTGAAGACCCAAGGACCCTGACTCTTCTGAGGTCGCTGGGCTATTCTGGCCTCCACTGAGTGCAGAGGTGAGCTGCTTCCGCCCCTGGCTTGGGTCCAACTTCTGCCTGGCCACTCTGGGAAATCCCGCCCCGGGGTCTGCAGGCAGACTGAATTGGTCCCTGAGGACCCAGGGACCCTGACTCTGCTGAGATCACTGGACTACTCTGCCCCCAGACAGTGCAGAGTGCAGAGTGCAGAGTGCAGAGATGAGCTGCTTTAGCCCCTGACTTGGGCCCAACTTCTGCCTGCCCACTCTGGGAACTCCTGCACAATGGTCTGCAGGCAGGTCGACTCCACCCCTGAGGACCAAGTAAGAGTCTGCTGACATCTCTGCCCCAGTCCTGCTCTCACCCACCTGGAGAGCAAGTGCCTCAGACCTGCCTGCACTCACCTTGAGACCCATTAGAGTATTGGAACCAACTGAGTATCGGCACCCACATGAAGAGAATACCAGACCCATACCCACCAGGAAAGGAAGGGACACCACCTGTACCCAGTGGAAGAAGAGATGAGAAGACGACAATATAAGAACACATCCAACAACAGGAAAACCAATATGACACCACCAGAGTCTAGGAACTCTACACCAGCAAGACATGAGCAATCCAACACAGAAGAAGCAGAAGACAGCAACCTTAAAAATAAATTCATGCAGATGATAGAGAACCTAAGAGAGGAAATCAGAAAATCCTTCAGAGAAATGGAAGAAAAGGCAAACCAAAAGATGCAAGAAATCAAGGAAAGCAAAAAAAAAAAAAAAAAAAGCCAAGAAAATACAATTAAACAGCTGAAGGAAACAGTTCAGGACATGAAAACTGAAATAGAGACAATAAAGAAAACACAAACTGAGGGAATGCTGGAAGTGGAAAAGCTGAGTAAACAATCAGGAACCACAGATGCAGACATAACCAACAGAATACAAGAGATGGAAGACAGAATCTCAGACACTGAAGATAAACAGGAGGAAATAAATTCATCAAGCAAAGAAAATCTTAAGTCCAACAAATCCCTAACACAAAATATCTAGGAAATATGGGACACTGTGAAAAGACCAAAACTAAGGATAATAGGTATAGAAGAAGGTGAAGAAACCCAACTCAAAGGTGCAGAAAACATATTCAACAAAATCATAGAAGAAAACTTTCCCAATCTAAAGAAAGACATGTCAATGAAAGTACAAAAAGCCTACAGAAGGCCAAATAGAGTGGACCACAAAAGAAAGTCCCCTTGTCACATAACGATTAAAACACCAAATGTACAGAATAAAGAAAGAATATTAAGAGCAGCAAAGGAAAAAGGCCAAGTAACATATAAAGGCAAACCTATCAGAATTACACCGGACTTCTCCATGGAAACTCTGAAAGCCAGAAGGACCTGGATAGATATTCTACCAACTCTGAGAGAACAAGGATGCCAGCCCAGCTACTATACCCAGCAAAACTTTCAATCACTATAAATGGAGAAAACAAGATATTCCATGACAAAACCAGATTTAAACAATATGTAACCACTAATCCAGCCCTACAGAAAGTACTGGAAGGAAAACTCCAGCGTAAGGAAATTAACTACATTCACATAAGTATAGGCAATAAATAATCCCACTTTACGAAAACCCAAAAGAAAAAGCAGGGTAAATCCACATACAATACCACTACCAACAACAAATCAAAAACAAACAAGAGCTGGGTATTGGTGGTGCACGCCTTTAATCCCAGCACTTGGGAGGCAGAGGCAGGCGGACCTCTGTGAGTTCCAGGCCAGCCTGGTCTCCAGAGCAAGTGCCAGGATAGGCTCCAAAGCTACACAGAGAAACCCTGTCTCCCTAAACCAAAAATAAATAAATAAATAAAATACTCAATGGACCTTAATTTCCCTCAATATTAATGGTCTTAACTCGCCTATAAAAAGACACAGGTTAACAGAATGTATATGAAGACAGAATCCATCCTTCTGCTGCATACAAGAAATACACCTCGAATTCAAAGACAGACATTACCTCAGAGTAAAGGGTTGGGATAAGATACTCCAATCAAATGGACCCAAGAAACCAGCTGAGGTAGCTATCCTAGTATCTAACAAGTTAGACTTCAAACTAAAATCAATCAAAAGAGATGAAGAAGTTCATTTCATATTCATCACAGGAAAAATCCATCAGGAAGAAGTCTCAATTATAAACATCTATGCCCCAAATACAAAGGCACCAACATTCGTAAAAGAAACATTATTAAAACTCAAATCACAAATAAGACCTCAACACTTGGAGTGGGAGACTTCAACACTCCACTCTCACCACTGGACAGGACCACCAGACAGAAATTTAACAAAGAGACAAAGTAACTAACAGAAGTTATGACCCAATTGGGATTAACAGAGATCTATAGAACTTTCCATCCAAACACAAAAGAATATACCTTCTTTTCAGCATTACATGGAACCTTCTCAAACATAGCAAAACTCAACAGGTACAAAAAAAAATGGAATAATCCCCTGTGTCTTATCAGACCACCATGCTTTAAAGTTAGAATTCAAAATCAAGACAAATTGCAGAAAACCTACCAACTCATGGAAATTGAACAACACGCAACTGCACTATTCCTGGGTCAAGGAAGAAATAAATAAAGAAATTAAAGACTTCCTAGAATTCAATGAAAATGAAGACACAACATACCGAAACTTATGGGACACTTTGAAAGCAGTACTAAGAGGAAAGTTCATAGCTCTAAGTGCTCACATGAAGTAACTAGAGAATAGTCACACTAGATAGTTGACATCACAGCTGAAAGCTCTAGAACAAATGGAAGCAAATTCACCCCAGAGGAGTAGATGCCAGGAAATAATCAAACTCAGGGCAGATATCAATAAACTAGAAACAGAGAAAACAATTCAAAGAATCAATGTAACAAAGAGTTGATTCTTCGAAAAAATCAACAAGATAGACAAACCTTTCCCCAAACTAACCAAAAGGCAGAGAGAGAACATGCAAATTAACAAAATCAGAAATGAAAAGGAGGACATAACAACGGACACTGAGGAAATCCAGAGAATCTTCAGGTCATACTTTGAAAACCTGTACTTCACAAAATTTGAAAACTTAAAGGAAATGGAAAATTTTCTGAATAGGTATCACTTACCAAATTTGAATCAAGAACAGATAAGCAACTTAAACAAACCTATAACGTCTGAGGAAATGGAAGCAGTAATCAAAAGTCTAACAACCAAAAAAGCCCAGGGCTTCAGTGCAGAATTCTACCAGAAATTCAAAGAAGACCTAATAACAATACTCTTCAAATTGTTCCACATAATAGAAGCAGAAGGGACATTGCCAACTCTTTTTACAAGGCTACAATTACCTTGATACGCAAGCCACACAAAGACACAACTAAGAAAGAGAACTACAGACCAATATCTCTCATGAACATTGATGCAAAAATTCTCTATAAAATACTGGCAAATCAAATCCAAGAACACATCAGAGAAATCAGCCACCATGAACAAGTAGGCTTCATCCCAGGGATGCGAGGATGGTTCAACATACAAAAATCCATCAATGTAATCCACCATGTAAATAGACTAAGGAAAAAAAAAACACATGATCATCTCACTAGATGCTGAAAAAGCCTTTGACAAAATCCAACACCCGTTCACGATAAAGGTCTCAGAGAAATCAGGGATAACAGGAACATACTTCAACATAATAAAAGCAATATACAGCAAGCCAACAGCCAACAGCCAACATCAAAGTAAATGGAGAGAAACTCAATGCAATTCCTCTAAAACCAGGAACAAGACAAGGCTGTCAACTCTCTCTATACCTCTTCAATATTGTCCTTGAAGTTCTACCTAGAGCAATGAGACAATAAAAGGAGATCAAGGGAATACAAATCGGAAAGGAAGAAGTCAAACTCTCACTATTTGCAGATGATATGATAGTCTACATAAATGACCCGAAAAACTCTACTAGGGAACTCTGACAGCTGATAAACACCTTCAGGAAAGTGGCAGGATACAAGATTAACTCAAAAAAAATTTGTAGCCCTACTATATATGGATGAAACATTGGTGGAGAAAGAAATCAGAGAAACATCGCCCTTTATAATTGCCACAAACAACATAAAATACCTTGGGGCAACACTAACCAAAAAAGTGAAAGACTTGTACCGTAAGAATTTTGAGTCTCTAAAGAAAGAAATTAAAGAAGATACCAGAAAATGGAAAAATCTCCCATGCTCTTGGATAGGCAGGATCAATGTAGTAAAAATGGCAATCTTGCCCAAAGCAATCTACAGATTCAATGCAATCCCCATCAAAATCCCAACACAATTCTTCCAGACCTTGAAAGAACAATTCTCAACTTTATATGGAAAAACAAAAGACCCAGGATAGCCAAAACAATCCTGTACAATAAAGGAACTTCTGAAGGCATCACCATCCCTGACATCAAGCTCTGTTACAGAGCTATGGTCCTACAAACAGCTTGGTATTGGCACCAAAATAGATAGGTAGACCAATGGAATAGAATTGAAAACCCTGATATTAACCCACACAACTACAAACACCTGATTTTTGACAAACAATCCAAATATGTACACTGGAACAAAGAGAACATCAACAAATGGTGCTGGCATAACTGGATGCGGACATGTAGAAGAATACAGATAGACCCAAGCCTATTGCCATGCACAAAACTTAAGTCAAAATGGAACAAAGACCTCAACATAAAACCAACCACACTGAACCTATTAGAAGACAAAGTGGGAAATAGCCTTGAATTAATTGGTACAGGATACTGCTTCCTGAACATTACAGCATTCACACAGACACTGAGGTCAACAATTGATAAACGGGACCTCCTGAAACTGAGAAGCTTCTGTAAGGCAAAGGACACAGTCAGCAAGACAACATGGCAGCCCACAGACTGGGAAAAGATCTTCACCAACCCCACATCTAACAGAGGGCTGATCTCCAAAATATACAAAGAACTCAAGAAGCTAGTCTGCAAAACACCAAACAATCCAATTAAAAAGTGGGGTACAGAACTAAATAGACAATTCTCAATAGAGTAATCTAAAATGGCTGACAGACACATAAGAAAGTGTTCAACATCCTTAGCCATCAGGGAAATGCAAATCAAAACAACTCTGAGATACCATCTTACTCCTGTCAGAATGGCCAAAATCAAAAACACCAATGACAGTTTATGTTGGAGAGGATGTGGAGAAAGCCTACAATACACACTGCCAGCGAAGCTAGTAAATAAGGAGGACCCTAAGAGAGACATACATGGTCCCCTGGAGAAGGGGAAAGGGTCAAGATACCCTGAGCAAATTGGGAGCACAGGAAGAGGGGGAAGGGAGCTAGGAAAATGAAAAGGGGAGAAGAGGAGGGATACAGAGGACAAGAGGGAGCAGAAAGTTTGAGTCAGGGGAAAAATAGATGATAACAAGAATGGAGATACCAAAATAGAGGGAGACATTTTAGGTTTACAGAGAAATCAGACACTAGGGAAATATCTGGATGTCTACAAAGATGACACCAGCTAACAATCTAAGCAACAGAGAAGAGGCTACCTTAAATGCCCTCCCCTGATAATGAGATTGATGACTGACTTATATGCCACCTGATAGCCCTCATCCAGCAGCTGGTGGAAGTAAAAGCAGACACCCACAACTTATCACTGAACTGAAATGGAATTCAGATGCAGAGAAGGACAAGTTAAGAGCAAAGGGGTCCAGACCACGCTAGTGAAACCCACAGAAATAGCTGACCTGAACATCAGGGAACTCTTGCTCCCCAGACTGATAGCTGGGATACCAGCATGGGACTGATCCAGACCCCAGGAACATGGGTTTCAGTGAGGAAACCTTGGAAATCTACGGAACCTCCTGTGGAAGTTCAGTACCTATCCCTAGCATAGGTGTGGACTTTGGGAGCCCATTCCACATAGGGGAAATTCCCTGAGCCAAAAAACATGGGGGTGTGCCTACGCCCTATCCCAAAGGATGAGATAGACTCTGATGACATACTATGGAAGTCCTCACCATCCAGGGGGAGAAGAAAGGATATGTGATAGGAAGGGTTTTAGTTTGGGGGGGCTGTGGTAATGGAGGATGGGAGGGAGAAGGGAACTGGGATTGTTATGTAAAAAATCTTGTTTCTAATTCAAATAAAAAATATGAGGAAAAAATTTAAAAAGAGAATTAGATAAAAATAAATATATATCTAGATAGATTTATGCACACACATATATAGTTTACACACACACATACACACACATACACAAGAGTTGTAGGTCACTTGGGGGTGATAATGCTACCCTTGAGAGCCATAGACTAGCTAACAAAATGCCCCAGCACCAGATATTAAAATTTCCCTTCAACTCATTCATTAGGAGAGCCCCAAAGATGTGCAAATCTAGACTATTACCATTGCCCTTGGTTGCCTTCCAGAATTTGAAGGAAAGATCTTACAGACACAGACACCACACACTTCAGACAAAGGGTCTGGAAGAATAGAGCTGGAACTGACCTGAAAATCTCCTCCCTGAGGACTAACTCTCACAGTATTTGAGGGTGATATGGAAGCTGCCACGAAAGAAAAGGAATAAACTTCCTCACCAAGATGTCAAGCCTGTGAACCACAACAATAGTCAGCATGGTAAGATATTCTCAAGGGTGAATCGTGGCACTTAACATCTGTAATTTAAATAACAGCCATGTAGTTGGACTTGTGGTCTGCTCTATAGGAAGTAATTGATGCCTAGTAGGGTAAACCTAGACAACATGCATGGCTGGGTATACCCTAGAGGAGATTTGCTGCCACTTCCCCAAACCAGTACTATTCTCAACTGCATTCTAAATACCCATCTTTATATCCACAGGTAAATGTAGGTCCCATCTCTCATCAAATAAGCTACATTTTGCAGCAGCTGGAGACCATCACAGGAAGCCATAACTGGTCAAAATGAAGAAAATAAGTAACAATGGGATGTCCAACTCCAACTGATACATATACAACACAACTCCTATACCTAAGGCTCAGAAAATATCATAGAAGTAGGGACAGAAAGATTGTAAGAGCCAGAGAGGATCAGGACATCTTTTGTGAGATCATATCTTCTATACAGGACAGGGAAGCTGTACCCACGAAATCTCAATAACATGGTTTCCTAAACACAATCTGCATAATGACAACACTAGTTCATGTTTCAACATAGGTGGTAGAAATTCATAAAACCCCACCCTTTGATAAAGAGCTATTGATAATTTGTGGTTGCTAGGAGAGAGAAAAATCATTATTTTCCAGGAACAAAACCCTGATAGGTTAGCCAAACTCAAGTGATCATACCTAGACTACATATAAGCAGTACTAAATATACTCAGCAGGTAGTGTTTATGCACACACACACACACACACACACACACACACACACACACAGTGTGTGTAATGTAACAATAATAATTTAAAAAGAATAGGTCATAAATTTGAGAGGGAGTTGTGAGGGAGTCATGAATCATTTGAGAGGGAGAAGGAAAGCATGGAAATGATGTAAATATAGTAGCCATACATGAAATTCTCCAAAATATAAATTTTATAATAATAATAATTAAATTTTCTTTTGCATGAAGGTACACAATGAGCAATGCCAATAAGCTACCAGATAACAGATATATGGAAGGAAAAGACTACATTTTAGTAACCTTTAATGGCAATTTTTCCTGCCCTCTGGACAAGTAGCCCAATGTGTTCCTTTTGTATTGAGCTATAAATTACACTGACCCTGAAGAAGATTCAGGGAGAAAAGCAAGGGCATCCACATCCATCCTCAATCTCACATAGATTAAATTTGCTTTGGCTCAATTCAATGAGTAAATATTGACTTCAATTGTAACCCCCAATGTTCAAGGTAAGGTCATAAAAAAGTCATTTAGATGTCAAAAAGCCTTCTAACACTAGTAAAAATCTTCCAGGATCCCAAAGAAACCAAATTTAAATTATTTGTATATCTGGGGGGTAAAATCTTCCAATTCAAAGTAAAGTGAAAAGATTTTCTTTAAAAAAAAAGGAATGCAAAGAAGCCTGTTTAGGTTGAAGTCACGTGTTGGTAAGTAGATTCATGGTGAAAAAATAATGATTTTAGGCATCACGTGTGTGTGTGTGTGTGTGTGTGTGTGTGTGTGTGTGTGTGTGTGTGTGTGTGTGTGTGTGAGTGTATGTTAAAATTTTTTCTAGCACACAATTGATCCACACCATAGAATATTCATTTATCCAGCAAACACACTGAGAAATGTCTACATTCTGGGGAAAACTTAGGAAATTAAAGAGACAGTCACCTGTCCTCTTGCATTGACAGTCCAGTGGAGGGAAGGACAACAAACTAGCAGAAAACACAATGTTTGTTCTGATAATTGTTTATAAGGGAAACAAAAGGGAGCAAAAACTCCAAGGAATTTCAATTTCTCTTGCTTTGTGTGGGGCAAAGATGGAGGCCTCATTCTCTTTGCCCCTCCAATTTTGCTTTCTTTCTGGCTTATCTTTTCCTCTTCTGATTTCCTACAAACGTGAGTATACTAACCCCATATAGAGAAACATAAAGAATTGATGCACATTATATATAACTGGTTTATTTAAGATTGAGTTCTGTTTCGCATTCTGAGTTGCTTTTTTATTTCTTTTTTTTTATTTGAATTACAAACAATATTGAATTACATGACAATCCCAATTCCCTTCTCTCTCCCTTCCTCTCCTGCCCCCACCAACTAAAACCCTATGTTGTTAAAGCTGAGGTAAAGGTATATTGTGTCTCCTCCAAGAGAAAACTCTTGTCTGTCTAAAATTGTGTTATCTAACAGCTTTTTCTACTCTTAGAAACATTCTACAATTGCATTGTTCAATGCAGAAGCCACTGATATAGCCAAACTGGAGCTACTGCAACGAGCAAAATAAATTTTTGTTTTCTTTCATTTTATGTGTAATAAATGTTAACAGTCACATGCGGTTCATATTTACAGCATTGTACAATATATTTGTAGGGGTAAATAGACAATGGAAACCTGTCTACCTGAAATGCTGGGGCCAGATTATGTAGGATAAAAGCAAAGACCCAAGCTAGGTAGCAGGTCTATGGAAGTTTCCCCACCTTTCTAGTAACTGAGTACTGGCTGAGTATCCTAGGTTTGAGCACCTGAGGTTGGGAATCCAAGAAAGATATCTAAGCTTGATGGGTCAGGAGGCTTATCTCTAAATCTAAACTGTAGACATTTCTGTTTGTGTTGCCTAGCCCTATTTATTCTTAGAGATATCTAACTCATGTAGACATGCATTATGAATTAGCAAAATATAATTGCCAACGAATCTCAGATGCAATAAATGTGACTTGTCTTTATCACCTGTCATCTAGTTATTGTAGTCACAAAGAAAAGATATGTGTTTATATCATGTCTCTCAAGTGCAGAGACATCTGGCTTGAAGCATGAATATACCAAGGCAAATTTCCAAAAATTATTTTCTAGTATATTTTTAGTTAAAGTACAATTGATATTTACCCTTACAGAGACTTTATCAGAACTAAGAACTGAAATCCAAGCAATGCCATCAAGGACTGAGCATCTTAATCAAATGGATGGAACTAGAAGAAGCCATCCTAAGTGAAGCAACCCAGTTACAGAAAGACAAACATGGTATGTACTCACTCATATATGGATATTAGACAGAGATGAAAGGATTACCAGCCTACAATTCACACCTCCATCGAAGCTAGAAAACAAGGAGGACCCTAAGAGAGACATACACAGTCCCCCAGTGAAGCAGAAAGGGACAGAGCCCCTGAACAAATTGGGAGCATGGGGGAAGAGGGGAGAGAGGTAGGAGGAAAAGGAGGGGAGAAGACGAGGGGGGGAGAACATGAGGGATCAGGAAGATTGAGTGGGGAGAGGAATAGAGGAGAGCAAGAAAAGAGACACATGAACAGAGGGAGCAACTATAGGTTTAAAGAGTAATCTGGCACTAGGGAATTGTACAGAGATCCACAAGGATGAACCCAACTAGGAACCTAAGCAATAGTGGAGAGGCTGCCTTAAATGCCCTTCCACTATAATGAGAATGATGACTACCTTAAATGCCATCCTAGAGCCGTCATACTCTTTTGTTTATAAATTTTATTTAAGTTAGAACAATCTTATTTTACATATCAATCCCTGTTCCCTCTCCCTCCCATCATCCCATGCCCTTCACCAACCCCCCCATCCAGTCCCCAGGGAGGGTGAGGCCTTCCATGAGGGATCATCAAAAATATGTCAAGTCATTTGGGGCAGGTCCTAGGCCCTCCTCTGTGAATATAGGCTAAGAGAGTATCCCTCCATGGGAAATGAGCTCCTGAAGTCCGTTTGTGCACTACTGTAGCTGATGGAAGCAGAAGCAAAGATCCTCAGCTAAGCCCTGAGCCAAACTCCTGGAATCCAGTTTCAGAGAGGGAGGAGTAATGAACAAAGGGGTCAAGACCACACTGGGAAAACCCACAGAAATAGCTGACCTGATCAAGTGGGAACTCATGGACTCCAGTCTGACAGCTGGGGAACCAATATAAGACCCAACCAGGCCTCTGGAACATGGCTGTCAACTAAGGAGGATTGGGCAGTCTATTCCATCTCTGGCAGTGGAACCAGGATGTATCCCTAGTGCACAAACGGACTTCGGGAGCTCATTTCCCATGGAGGGATACTCTCTTAGCCTATATTCACAGAGGAGGGCCTAGGACCTGCCCCAAATGACTTGACATATTTTTGATGATCCCTCATGGAAGGCCTCACCCTCCCTGGGGACTGGATGGGGGATTGGATGGGGGGGTTGGTGAAGGGCATGGGATGATGGGAGGGAGAGGGAACAGGGATTGATATGTAAAATAAGATTGTTCTAACTTAAATAAAATTTATAAACAAAAGAGTAAATTAGTTATAAGTTTGTGGATCTTACAGTTTATGATGCAGAAAATTTGTGTTGGCAGAAATATCATTTTATTGGTCTGGCCCTGATTTGCTGGGTAGGGACCAGGAATCTGTTTTATTAAGTTATTAGATGATTCTAATGCAAGTAAACTGATGATCATACTTTAATTGGTTTTTCTTTTTAAAATATGTTAAGTCTTACCTCCAATGCAGGAGGCCACAGAAAGCAAAGAATGTGGCTGGAAGCAGGGAAACATACAACTAAGTATTCTATTTGGTTCTTCTAGACTTAAGATTTTTAAAAGATGTCTAAATGGGGTTGTTCAGCAAGCAAATTTTATCTTCCGGTCTAGAGCTCAGAGGAAGCTATGGCTAAAGATAAAAGAAGAAATGAGGTGGCATGAAGATGGCAATAGATGGGGCAATCGCAAGAATTAAAAATAACTTCCTGAGAGCTGGTGATGCCACAGAGAAAGGAGGAGTATGTGAGAAAATTAATGGTGTGCTATGAATTGGGAACTAAATCTGGAAATTATAATATTTAGGAAAGTGAATGTGGGAAGTATTTGAAGAGAGAAGCTGAAATGATTAAAAGAGGTCAAGGAATAATGTTGTTTTCAAAACTTGAGACCTCTGTTATTTTGTTGGCTAATGTCAGAAACCAAGCAGGAGATGGGAAGCTGCATTCGAAAATTATATAATTTAGGATTAGTATATAAAATATTACTGATGCCCAGAAATCAATAAGAAAACCCAAGTACTTTAATGGCAGGATACCCCAAAATCCTAGGCAATTGCCAAGGCTATTGGTTGCTCTCCACAAACTGATGGTAAGGCCCCATTGCTGAAGACAACACCTATATAACTCATTGAACATGGAAAAGTCAAGCTTGTACCTGCTTGGAGCCTTCACCCTACTAGTTCATTGTACTAGAAGGTATTTTGCACATTACCAGAGGAGAAAGGTAAACAACCCAGCTACAAACCCATCTACAATGGCGACTTTCCTGGCAAGATATGATAGTGTAATAATGACACAAACTTGTGGGACTAACCATGCAATATTTGATTGGATTTAAGGCCTAGTCCGTGAGATGAAACTCATACCTGACACAGCTCAGTTGGTCAAGAACCTGAGACCAGACAGGCCAGGGATCCAGAGGAAAATCAGATACTACTGTTCTGCTGAGGTAATAAAGCAGTAAAATAACTCAACATTCTGCTATTCTCATGGATCAGGGTCTTGCTCACCATCACCAGAGAAACTTCTTCCTGCAGTAGGTGGGAACAAATACAGACCCACAATGGGACAAAGTGCAGAGTCAGAGACCTTGGAATGCTCATTCCTAAATGGGATCCCTACCAAATCCCTCTCCTCAGAACTCAGGGAACCCTGTGGAAGAGGAGGCAGAAGATTGTAAGAGCTAGTGGGGATAGAAGACACCAAGGAAACAAGGTCTTCCATACACAACAAAAATGACACATGATCTTACAGAAGCTGTGGCAGCACACACAGAGTCTGCACAACACAAGCCAGATGAGTCTCAGTGCCAAGAGGGGAAGTGGATACAAGACCCCATCCCTAATCTAGAAACTATCTCCAATTGATTACTGCTCAAAAACGAAAACCTAGTTTTCCCCGGTGGAGTCTCACTGGGTATACAAACAGCTCTTAAGGACAGATCCCATGCCCAGCACAACACAAAGGGAACCCAACACCATTTTTTGGAGGCTCCTTATCTCTTGGTGCTTTGTCTGTGCATTATTTTATTTTCTTTCTTTTCTTTATTCCCTTTTGTGTATATATTATTGCTTCCATGTTGTATTTCTATGCGAGTTCTATGTGTGGGAATGTGTGTCTCTGCATCTATATTTGTTTTTTGTGCTTTTTCTTTGGATCTTTCCCTCACAGTTGTTTGCTTCACACTATTCCAGTTTGCTTGTTTTTATTTTATATTATTTATCATTAATATTTAAGATGCCTGTTTATATTCCTGAATGAGAGAGAGAGTAGATTTGAGTGGTGGGGATGATCTGGGAAGAGAAACCTTAGTCAGAATATATTGTACAAAAAAACCCTCTTTTCAATTTTACCAAAGGGAAAATAAGTAGCGTTAAGTGAAGTCATCATAGGAAAGGCAGCCCTAAAGGCAGCATTCAGTTTACCAAACAGCAGCCCTCTCATAGTGGCAGCTAGACTGTTGCTCTCTTCTGAAATGCTTCCTTGGAAAAACATCATCAACCAAACTCAGTCACATCATAGCCACAGTTTTTCCTGGATGAGGGTGACCTGGTTGTCCCTACATTCAAATAGATTCTGTTTTAACATGGTTGGTATTTGTAAACATCAGAAGTTTCAATTTCCCTTTTATTAACAAATACATGATTGGATTATTTCAAACAATAGCTATATGATGTTTCATCAAGAAAATTCAAGCTCTTCTGAGTACTTCAAGCAGTATAGTATGGCTGTGTCCTGCTAATAGTAGTTAACCTTTAATTTCCAGGTTAGGGTTCTCCTTGAGAGTGTTTGCTCCATGCTCAGCTGCAAATAGGACATTTATATGATACGTCCTACCCAGTGGTTCAGGGGCCATTGTGGAGATGGGACAGAGAAGTTTTATGAACCAGAGTATAAGAGTGTAACAGCATCCTGTGGACACAATAGGATTGCTTCTCTCATAAACTCACATGGCTGTGGTTGCTTACACAAGATCAATAGTCAGTGTCCAGCTAGGAGGTGAGAAGGGTTCACTAGACTCCACCTCTTGCTGAGAAGTCATCAATTATTGATGGATCCTTGGGGCAGAGGGCATCAGTTATCTTTAAGGGTGTGGTCCCTGGTAGATGAAACACACTACAGTAGATATCCCTGCATGAGTGAGTATATGAGCAGCACAAATTGCATCAGTGAATTAAGGGGAAAAAAAAAGGATACAAAATTAGAAGGGTATGAGGCTAACAGAAGGTTCTTGAACGAGTTGTAAGAAGAACTAGGGGTTGAACAAGACAAAATACATGACTTGCTTGTGTAAGATGATAATTAATAAGAATATTATATAACACCCTTTTGTATATTAAAATATATTTAATTTAAACTTTTACATGTAGCTAATGGATACCATGCCATTCGGTGAAACTTCATTTATTTCTCATATTTTACATGAGTAAGGATAAACTCAGAAAAGTTATCCATACAGTTTCTAAGAGGGAAAATCAAGACCAAAATTTAGAGCTTGTGATTACTAAAACAATGCTGTCTGTATGGTATTCAGTGGTATTTCTGTGTGCCTACACTTAAAAGGAAAATTAGCTACTTTTCAAAATGAGTAGTACATTTTTAAAAAAATACTAATTTTTTTTTAAAAAAGTCCAACATGTTAAGTCAACTGGGAAATGCAAATTAAATGGGTGTTTTTAATTAACAAAATGATAATGTTTGGTATTGGTAAGATAAATAATCTTTTCACATCCATAGATAAGAATGGTGATTATTAATACAGTGTTGTAGGAGGTCCATTCTATGGCAAACATGTTATTAACACGAATGTTAATAAAACATTTCAGCTTTGATGCTATCTGAAATGCCAGCATATGCATAAGGGAATGTGTTCAGGAGCATTAACATAGTGCAGTTCTCTGAAATCCTGGAAGCACCTACATATCTAGAAGTAGAGAACAAATAAGATAGGTAAAATATTAAAAAGTTTTATCTACACATTTTCCAGTGGAATTATGTCCAAATGCATGATTGTTAAGAAATAAAACAGGAAACTGCATATATAATATGTATATGTGCCATGTATATTAAATGATGGGGGAAAGTTATGACTTTATATAGTTTTAAGAATGTGTGTAAAGATAATGAAAGGAAGTTAGCTGAAGATGTGGTGGCCAGTAAAAGCTGACTTCTTTTTTGTTGTTTTAGTTTTAAATTTATTGAATTTGTCTCCATTTACTGACATTCTGCATGTGTGATCTTTAGGGCAATGCTGATTTTTGGACGTTCCATTTAAGTTAAAACACTTGATCTGAAGAACTAATTTTGTTCATGTGGTTATCAACAGCTTAAGTTCCTAGGTGCCTTAGACACCGGGTCCTTGACATGGAGCAGTGAATCATATAGGTAGGTTCCTGCACCTGCAAGACTTTCCCTACAGTAGATGCAGTTTAGAAACAGATGTGTTTTCTCTGTATAAACCACTCTGACTTTTTTGTTTGTTTGTTTTTTCAAGACAGGATTTTGTTGTGTACCCTTGGCTGCCCTGAAACTTGTTCTGTAGACCAGGCTGACCTCAAACTCATAGAGATCCACCTGCCTCTGCCTCCCAAGTCCTGGGACTAAAGGCATGAGCCACCACACCCTGAGCCCACTCTGACTTTTATAGGATTCTCTTCTCCACAACTCTAAATCAACCTCCTGCTCCTCATGACTCCATGAGAAAGTGTTTGGGGGACTGTATGGAGGATGAATCATAGTCCTCAAAACCAGTCTCTTTGCTTAACCACCATACACAGGTGACCAAAGAATCAGGTCAAAACAGTACTACATCAGCAAAACAGGAGATTTTCAGATGCCCCAGAGTGTCCAGATCTTTCCTATGACAGTACCTGAGCTAGAAAGGCAGCAACTTCAGAATGATGGACCTAGCAAAGGTGTTGCTGAAAGCACAATGTTATAAGTTGCTGATAGCCTGTACTTAGGCAACTGCTAGCTTAAATAGAGTAAATAGCTCATAGCTCCCACACACAAGTACTGCACATGCTCTGTAGTTAGATTTTTCCATAATAATGAAGAGAATGCCAGGCTGTCAGAGTGTCCTTTGAGGCCCTTCTACCAGCTGCAACTTCAACAATGTGTTAGTTTCCATAGCAAGTCTGCACACACTGGCGGCTGTAGATTAAATTCATGCTCTGAGTAGCCTCTGAGAATCATTGTTTATATTCCACAGCAATTTAAGTTTGCTCCTCGTCTCTTAAGCATGCAAATGGAAATCCCTCAAGTCTCAGCTGCTACAACATCTTTATACTTCATTATCAGAAAAGACAGTGCTTCACTCAAAGAAGGAAGAATTCTTCAAAAAACCTGATGTATCTCAGAGCAAAGAATAGTGTATTATTGACAATTAGTCTTTGCCACAAGTTGAAGGCTCTATACCTGTAATTTCTAAAATATTTTTGAATGATTCAAGCTTGCACCTAAAGGCTCTGTGTGTGTGGAACCATGTGTCATGACATTAAACTCTAGTGTCACCCTTACCTCCACCAGCCTGTGTGACCTTCACAAGTTATCTATTTTTCATGTTCTTTCCTATGCTGCTCCATAAGCCTGGAATTGCTTCTCTAGTCTTTCTTCCTTATCTCAACATTTTATAAATTGCTGTTCTGTGAAGTCTTCCCTGAGTTCCCAATCACTGTCTTTCCTACTCATATCACTAACGTAGATCCCCATACTCTGCTATCTTATTTGTTACATAGAATTACTATCACACACTTATTATTCAATTATTTTAGCTTTATCATCTCATTTAGGTTGTCAGGCAATACACAATTACTACTAGTTTAACGAATGTTAATACAGCTACTAACACTATGATAATACTATGTGTAAAGGTCTATAAACACATTATCTCTTATTGTCATGAAACCCTATTAGAATGTCAGTAATATTGACTTTGTTTATGGTTGATGAAAGCAAATGGAAGAAATATTACAAAGATGGTTAGTAGGGCATTGGAGGAGTTAAAAACCAAGCCCTTCCTGCTTTAAGGACCTAAAACTGAACTCAAGTTCTGTACTGAATGCCACACACGTTAAGCTCATTTGATGCTCCCCCAAACCCTGGGGTCAACATACAGTGGTTATAACACCAAGTTTTTAAAGTGCAATTAAGGCTTAGAACTGTTAGTGATTTCCTCAAGGTCAAAGAACTATGGATATGAATGCAAGTGAATCTCCCTACAGAGCCTCACCCACTGATTGATTCCATGGCTAGAAGGCAGAATGAACTTGACTCTTTGAAAACACTGCGCACATTTTCAGGAATAACTCCCTAGAACAGAACTCGATCACAACCCCTTCTGAGCAAGCAAAGCAACCAAACTGACTGCCCCCAGCACTCACCTTAGAACATGTGTGGATCCATTAATAGTTGTGGTTGAACAGGGGACTGTCTGGCCCAGAATGGAGGGTCTTCTGTAGCGTTCATCATCACAGCAGAGGATAATGAGGAAGGCACGTCTAAAAGACTTATTCAAGAAGGCATAGAGAAAGGGGTTCAACCCTGAATTGATATAGCCAAGCCAGAGGAAAGCAGTCCACACCTGCTCGGGGACAGTGTAGTCTATGAAAGGGTCCACAACGTTGGTGACAAAGAAGGGGGCCCAGCAGAAACAGAAGCAGCCCATGATGATGCATAAAGTCTTGGCTGCCTTGGTCTCTGTCCTCATGCGATGTGTGTTGTGCTGGTCGGCTGGCTGAGGCCTGCTTTCGGGGGTGGCTCCTGCCCGTTGTAACATCTGGATCTGCTGGGCATGCTCCTTAGCAGTGACATAGATACGGTAATAGGCCAGCACCATGAGGAGAAACGGGATGTAGAAGGCCACCACGGAGCAGGTGATGGCGTAGGGCTTGTTGACCATGAAGACACAGCATGTAGAGTTAGAGTTGTGGTTGAATTCCCTTTTCTTTATCTGAGAGAGGGAGGGAGAGAGGAAATGAGGGTGGGAAGGTGAATGAAGAGAAAACAGTGAAAAATAGCAAAGTGGAAAATAACACAGGAAAAGAAATAAAGAGAAGAGAAGAGAACAAGAAAAAGAAGTTAAAGAATGGGGCAAGAGTGAAAGAAGGGGAAAGAGAAAAGAAAAAGAATAAAGTTTATCATTAAAATTTTATTTGATGTTTTACAAATGTAAAGTGTTGTTTTGTTAGGGTCTCTACTGCAGCAATAAACACCATGGTCAAAGACAACTTGGGAGGAAAGTGTTTATTTCATCTTAAAACTTCAGATCACACTCTTTCCCTGAGGGAAGTCAAGGCAGGAACTCAAGGTGGGGAGCCTGGAAGCTGGAACTGATGCAGAAGCCACGGAGGAGTGTGCATACTGGCTTGCTCCCCATGGTTTGCTTATTTGTACAAACCAGGACCACCAGCCCAGGAGTGGCACGGTCCGAAGTGATTGGGTCCCTCCCACATCAAGATTTAAGGCAGTACCCCACAGACTTGCCTAAAAGCCAATCAGTATTATGGAGGCACTTTCCCAATTGTGATTTCCTCTTCTCAGGTACGTTTAGTTTCTGTTATGTTGACAAAATAAGTAACAAAGGTGCTTGGAGTAGGAGAAAGATTGATTTTTCGCTGTGTGGATAGCCAGTTGACACAGCAGCAAGTATTGAAAGGTCAACCCTTTTCCAGTTCCATTACAACAGAATTCGATTATATCAGATAACTATATGCACATGGCTCCGTGTTGGGATTTTCTATATTGCTCTCAAGATTTTTCTTTCTATATACCATTCCATTTTAAATTCTTTAACTTTATTAAATTTGGATTGTCCAGTAATAAAAATCATTGGAATTGCCAGTCTCTTAAAACTGCCTTGACTATTTTTATATCTCAATATTTCCATATAATGTTTACAAATAACATTAACTTCCATAAACCTCTTCACAGTTTTTTGTCTTTTGTTTTTCATTAGTTTGGAGAGATGGACATCATTGCGTAAGTCCTCCAACTGGTGGATAAAGTTCTTTGCCTTCAAATACATTCTAAAGTCTATTTTAGTAATGTAACTTTCTGCATAAATATCATGAACATACCTTGTTGTAATTATTACTGTATTGTATTTAAAATATTTTATTGGATTTATTTTATCTGTGTTTTGCCTGCTTGTATGTATTTGCACCACATGTGTGCTTGGTACCTGCGGTGGTCAGAAGAGGGTGTCAGAGTCCCTGGAAATGGATTTACAGCTGTTTGTGAACCACCATGTGGATGTAGGAAATCAAACCTGGATTCTTTGCAAGAGCAACAAGTACTCCTAACCACTGAGCGATCTCTCCAACCCCTGCATTTTGTTGCCATTGTTTGTGATAGTGTACTAAAACTTTTTCCAAAATGTTTGTTGTTTGTATGGTGAACTCAGTGATTGATTTTTTAAATACTGAAAATACGTCTAGCAACTTTAATAAACTAGCTGTTATTTTATCTCTACATTGTTTTTAACTTCTCAAAGAATACTCATATAATTTCCAAATAATGAGTTTTATTTCATTTTTCACTTATGATGCCATTTTATTTTGCTTTTTAAAAAGGTAGTGACAGCTGGCCTAGTGGTGTACACCTTTAATCCCAGCACTCAGGAGGCAGAGGCAGGCAAATCTCCTTTTATTAATGCAGGAAATGCATCAATTGCATTATATTCCAGGAATGTCTTGATATTGGGATGCACTAGGTTCTCTTTAAGAATGGAAGGACTTTCCCCTTACTATGAAGCTCCTGCCTTAGAGCTCTTCACTCTGAACCTCTCCTAGCAATAGTCCTTGACTGAAAGGAACTCTTTAACCTAATCTCCCTTTTTGGAGACTTTTCAATGTAAACATACACATGAATATAGATGTGGAAAACTACACACACACACACACAAACACACACACACACACACACACACACACAGTAAACAGCAAACATGCAACTTTATTAATTATATACATATTTCATTTTGTCTTCTAATTTTATAGCACATCTTCATTTTTAACTTTTTATTTTATCAGCACAAAAGTTCTTTGTCTGAAGAAATACTACTTGTGTTAAATTTGCTTCATCATATGCATTAGTAAAGCTATAGAACCTTTTTAAAAATTCAGTACTCACAAGGTACATCCTTTTTCCATTTTATAAATTTTTAACCTTTTCACTATATTCTGCACAATGAGCCTCTCTTTAAGCAGCATATATTTGCATTTTTGTCTAGATTCAATAGAGCAGCATTTATATTTTAGCAAATTTTCTTCACATAATTTAGTCATTTGACATTTACCATAATCAAAGGCTGATTGAGATTAAGTCTACAATTTTACTGTATTTATCCATCTTAAGACTCTTTGTCATTATTCTATTTCTGTGAAAAGACACCATGACCACAGCAACTCTCATAAAAGAAAGCATTTAATTGGGGGCTTGCTTACAGTTTCAGAAGTTTAATCTATTATAATGATGGTGGGGAGCACAGTGGGAGGCAACACAGGCCTGGTGCTGGAGAAGTAGTTGAGACCCACACCCTGATCCACAGGCAGAACGAGGCTGGGCTTGGCACAAGCTCTTGAAACTTCAAAGCCTACTCCCAGTGAAACACTTCCTCCAACAAGGACACGCCTCCCAATCCTTTTAATCCTTTCAAATAGTGTCATTCCTTGGTGACTAATTACTCAAATATATGATCCTATGGGGAACATTCTTATTCAAACCACTGCCTTGGGGTTTTGGCTTCTTTCCCTCCATTTACTTTTTCCTATGTTCTCATCTTTTTCATAAAGACTCCATCTTACCTCCATCTATGAAATCCAATTTTCACCTTTTTTTGACAATATAAAAATCTTAAATAAAGTATCTTCATTCCTTCCTGGTATGCTGATTCTTATGCATTTTAGTTCTACATATACTAAAAACAATTTAAGCGGCATTAATTGTATTATCTCAGTAGTCAATATTCTTTTTAGTTTTGCTGTTGTTTTTTTATTTCCTTTTAATTTTTTGCTCATTATTCACCACTAAGAGTATTCTGTATTTTTCCTGCTGTCAGATACTTTCATCTTGTATTTTTTTTTTAATTGTAGAGAATGGGACTAAAATATTCTTTTTAAAATAATATTTAGGATAAAAATTTTGCTGAAAAATTTCCATATGTAAAACATCTTTACTTAAAACATTCATTAAAAACATCTATTTCTTTTACACTTTATCAGTTATTGAGGGTTTCTAGTTATTTGCAGCATATTTGATGGCATTCACCAACTCACTACCCCATACCCTTCCCATATCCACCCCCTTCTCTATTCACTCCTCTTCCCATTCAAAAAGAAAAGCCGTCAAGACCAATTTGTGCTGCCTAAACTATTCTTGGATGTAATGTTCTCCATTGGAGCATGGTCTGCTTGCCAGGAGTTACACTCTGAGAGAATCTGATACTTCCTTTCCCAGCACCTAACAATGGCCAATCACTCAAAGTCTAGGAGTGGGATTGTGTGCCCAACTTCCCACTCCATGCTGGGATTTGGTCTGGTTTGGGTTTTCACAGGATTTTTACTGTGTAGCTTTTGGCTTCAACCATAAATTCTCCTACATCTGCTTCTCAAGTGCTATGCCTACAGGCATGGACTACAATGCCTAACACTGTTCTTTGAATATAGTGTATTTTATTTATCCTTACAGTCATGGTTAGGATAGTTGTTATCATGCCCAGAAACAGCATTCTCTATCCTCACTTGTGATATGTTTTTGAATTGGCTTTCTAAAATTTTCCTTCTTCTTTCACTTCCTTTTTGGTTGTACCTTCCAATCCTCTGTTACTGGCTTTTCACTTCTTAGACATCTTCTCCTATAAATCTTCATCCCGCAGGTGATTACATCTACTTGTATGGGTTTAAATAGCATCTAACCCTGAGAATGCCTTGTAGTTTCTTTCTGATAGAGAATTCCCATAAATATCATGATTTTATATTAAGCTGATTTCTTGATTGTGCACTAAAATGTCTAGCAGGTGTTTAATACTTTCATCATGCTTTCTGTAACACACAAAACCTATCCTACCTACAATATTTCTAACCTGGAATTTCTAGCTTTAATCAACAGTCATTCACTCCATTTTTTCAGTTGTGCTGACAAAAAACTTGATTGCGTGTAACTAAGGTTTCCCTTTCACATTTCTCTTCTAACCATACAGAAGATCTTGTTTATATTAATACATCTATATTCTGAATCACAGTCTCCATTGCTCCCACTGAGACTACAGCACCATTGTCTCTTACCCATAGCATTCCTTTAGCAGACTTTCTTAACAGAAAAATGAGGATTTTTTCAAAATATTATAAATCATACTACTAATATACTCAGAGCCTACAGTAATCCATATCACTCACAGTTAAATCTGATGTCTTAAATGTCCCACGGAACAATGGGTTATCTTCCTATTTATTGTATTTTATTATTTTTATACTCCTTTCCTACTTCTTACCTCCAAATTAACTTTGTAACTTGTAACAGCCTATGTCAGGCACATCTTGTCTCTGGATCTTTGTATCAGCTGTTTTATGCCCACTGTATGCTTCTCCAAGGTACTTAGAAGTATAGTTCCCCCATCTCCTTAAAGTCTTTATTCAAATGTCACCTCTCAATAGAGCCTACTCTAACTCCCTATTTAGAATTTCAATCTGCTAACAACCCACCTTGTAAAGACTTAATATTTGAAAATTGTGTGTGCGTGTGTGGGTGCATGCACCCACATGGGTGTGTGTGCACATGCGAAAAGGTTGCCAAGGAAGCCAGAGATGTTGTATTCTCTGGAGGTACAGGCAGTTGTGAGTGGTGTGAGTGCTGTATGCATTCTTCTTGCCAAGCCATCTCTTCAGCCCCAAACTAAAGTAAAATATAGTCATTATCACCTAGATAATGACTAGATAAGTAGATTCTAGATAACTGCTTATTTTCATTGTTATCACTTGCTGCTTGCATCTCTGTGGCTGGATATCACCTGGCCCAAGACTGCCTCTCCAACTTCTGAGTTTCAGACTGAGCCAAGAATATTTTTAATGAGACTCACTGGAATAGTAGATCAACATGGGGCTTGATACATAGTGACTATGAAACATTTGATGACCATTAATAGTATTTTTGGAAACTGGTATTTTATTTCCTCTCCAAATGAAAAACAAAACAAAACAACTAAACAAAACCTAAAACCCTTAAAGAAAAGGTATGGGATTGAAGAAATTATCTACAGGTTCTCTGAGAATGGAGTCCCTCTGTACCTCTAGTATATTTTCAGAAGCTCAAGTCCTCCTTGTTCTAAAATGTAACTCTTGGCCATGAGATTTGTTTGAATGTTGTTTCCTATTCAAGGAGGAAGTTAAAATCATTGTGCATAGAAAAGAAGTGGAATTCCCTCTTTTCTGGTCCTTTTGAAGCAGAACTCATTCTCATCTAGAGGACTGGATTCATGTGTCAACATGTCATCTTCCATAGCCCTGGCAAATAGATCCAGACCATCAGTTTTAATTGTCATCATCATTCCTGCATGCAGGAGTAGGACTCTTAAAGATGATTTTGAAGTGAGATTGGTTAATGTTATGTGTCAATTTAAGCCATGGGGCACCCAGATGCTTGGTTAAGCCCTATTCTGGGTATGACAATATTTTTGGTTGAGAAGAAGCTCTGAACTGGCAGATTATACAAATAAATTTTCTCTTCCAAACCAGCACTGCAGCCAGTGTATTAAAGGCCTGACCAGAACAAGAAAGCTGATTGAAAGATAACTGCTCTATTATTGCCTTAATGAAGGGCCATCAGTTTTTCCTATCTTTGGACTTGAACTTAAATATTGGCTCTCCTGAATCTCTAGCTTGCTGAGACTTGTCAACTTCCACAACTGTGTGGTCCAGGTACAATATGTCTCTGTTTCTCTTTTTCTTTCCCTAAGTATATAGGTAGATAGATGGACAAGTACAGACAAGGAAAAGATAGAAGGCTGATAGATAGATGACAGCCAGATAGATAGAAAGACATAAGCATCCTATTGGTTCTATTTCTCTGGAAAATCAATACCTCAAGTTCTGGGAACTGATAGTTAAATACTGAATTCCTGTTCTCCTACAGGGGAATTACATGGCATGGGGGATGCAACTTAACCCACTCATCTTTAAAATGGACATGATTATACTTTTTCTCAAAAGGATTCTTTTGGAAATTATATGTAAAGTGCTTATTTCCTGGCCAATATACATTAATGTTAAAAATTATTTGAAACACTTGCTAAGGCAGCCTTTATTCTACATTATTTTCATAAACAAGAGAAACTGCTGTGATTTTTGCAGGAGATAAGCTTCAACTCTAAACACAACAAAGAAAAAAGTGGAGATTTATAGCAAGGTGCTGGTTGAAGGGGATCAGTGGACAGAAAATTATGAAGAGTAAATGTGAGGAACAAGTAGGATTCTAGCTAAGTCAACTTCGCAGGATTCTTGCTGAAGACAAGCCAGGGAAATCAGGCATAACCTGGGGAGATGAAGTGACTATCCTTTACTGAGGATGGGGGATTCCAATTAGACCAAATTATCAGCATGCTTGCTGAAATTGAGCAATGTAAAGTTAGACATGGTGTTGATCAGAATTAGTTGTCAATCTGACAGATTCTAGAATTGCCAGCAACAAGGGCCTCTGGGAGGGGTATCTTGAATATATTAATTGATGTGGGGAGACACATCTTGACTGTGGGCAGGGCAATTTTCTAGGCAGGGGTTCTAGAATGTGGAAGCCAAAAAGAGGACTGAGAAGTAGTGTGTATTCATTGTTCTTTTCAGACTATGGACATTATCAGATGTGCTGCTTCAAATTCCTACTGCCTTGATTTCTCTGCCATGATGGATGATAGTGTATTAAACTGTGGGGTAAAACAATCCATTTCTCCCTTAAATGGCTTCTTTTGGGGTATTTTATTCATAGACAATATGATAGTATACATAAGTGACACCAAAAACTCTACCAGGGAACTCCTACAGCTGATAAACAACTATAGTCAAGTGGCTGGATACAAGATTAACTATGAAAAATCAGCAACCCTTCTATACAAATGATAAAAGGGCTGAAAAAGAAATCAGAAAATCAGTGTCCTTTACAATAGCCTCAAATAATATATTTTGGTATAACTCTATTCAAGCAAGTGAAAAGCAAGTGAAAGCCCTGTATGACAAGAAGTCTTTTGAAAGTATTTTCTCTTAACACAGGAAAATAAACAAAGACAGACATGGAAATCCAAACTTTGATGCCTAGGGATTTGTGTGACCTAAATAAATTGTGCTCATGTATGGAATTCTCAAAGAACAAATAAATAAAGTTTTGAAAGCACAAGGTCTAGTTGGGAAGATTAACTCAAGGATCCTGACTAACATTTGGTCAAGGTAGACACTGTCAGTAGACATTTAGAAATGTGGCTCAGACCACTATTGTAATATCTATTAAAATAGCTACCCATCATAGTATTATTATTTTTTATCTAGAATGCCTAGCAAAGTTGATTAGTTGCTAATCCCATGGCTTCTGTGTGGATACTCACCACATCAAGTATGCCGATCTTGTTCCAGCCTTGCATTATGGGGAGAAAAGATATAAACATGGGGATGGCCCAGCAGCCTCCCAACATTAATGCGATGCGTACAGGGGTCATCTTGCTTCTATAAACCAAAGGTTGGCAGCAGATGGCGTAATACCTGGAGAGACAATGAAGGGTGGATGACAGGTAAGGAGAAACGGGAGGGAGAGGGGGAAAGATAATAATGGATGAGGGAGAGGAGGAAGAAAGAAGAACAAAAAGGCATGGAAAGAAGGGGAAGTATTGAGAAAAGGAGGATTGGAGGGGGAGGGGTAGAGAGTAAAATAAGAAACAGAAGAGAAAAATTGGGAATAAATGGAAGAAGAGGTAGTAGAGGAGGAGAAAGAAGGGGAATGGAATAGGAGGGAGAAAAAAGGAAAGAGAAAATGCAAATACACAATAAATATTAACATATGGCTTATACATATCTGTTAATAAGTAAATATGTTTTAGATTGCATCTGAAAGTCATTGCCTTGAGTTGGCTCTACATATCCATCTCCCAAAGTCTTAATCAGCTTGACTCCCATGAAGGTCTACTCTACCTCAGAACAGTTCCACTTTCTGAGAATGGAAAAAAATTATAGAGCCCTCCAGGCTACTGTTCCTTTAGCCTCTGTGCTGTGACTACAATTTGATCTATCTTAGACTCGTTCCCTTCCTTGTGATGGCTGAACTGAGATGTTGTGCCCCTATGTTCTTTAAATTGTTGTCCAGGATTACCCTTCTCCTACTTTTCCCTGTGACAGAATTATTTGAGAAGGACAATGAAGGTTCTGAATCAGAGATTGCTGGGGAGCCACCTGGATTGTACATTTTCACCAGTGAGTTCATGCTACTTTCAGGTAAGCACCCCTTCTTTCTCCTTTAGAGGTGCACACACTTCCAAGTTTCCCTATGTTAGCATGAGACCAAGTGATGGGCTCAAGTCAAGGAATCACATGCATTGTTTCTGACAGTGATTATTTAATTGTTTCTCTAGAACTAGTAATATAAAGTTACAAAAATCTCACTGTTACTTATTGCGTACCTGTTGAAAGACCCCTGTTTTTATTTACTGGGGTCTGAGCCTATCTTGGAATTCACTGCTCACTGTCTTTTGTGTTTACATTGTACCTAAGGTATTAGATTTCTTCTGCTTCCACAAAGGGCTTCATCTCTAGCTCCCAGACTTGCAATCTTGCATGTTATTTCAGCCTGTCCAACTGTTCTGTGCCTCGATTAGCATTGCTCTAGATTAGTATGCATTGCCGCTACAGAGAAACAAATGGAAGTATCACATTCCCTTTAAAATGTAACTTTGAGAGTGATGCTGTAGATCCTGCACACGGTTTTCCAAACCCTTATACAATCTGCAAATACAGTCAGTCCTGGAAAATGGATACCTGAAGTATAGTTGTTGGGACAGTTCCATCCTCAAGGGCTAGGGTGGGATGCAGGGATGCCCCCTATACAGGCAGCTATGGAAACTTGTTCTTGCATAGACTTGGATTGTTGAGAAAGGTGGTAAGAATTATTCTTCTCTCTTTAAAATATTAGCAATAGTAAAGAGGGGGAAATGATTTTATTTTGTTTAATTTTAAACTAGATTAGTAAAATTCTAAGTGCTAGGTTAGTATAGACACAATAAAAAGTGTGACCATGCCTACATTAATATTCGGCTTAAATTTTATTTCTTTCCTGCAATAAGCATAATATAATTTTTAATTATATTAGAACAGGGCAAAAGCAATGAAATATGAAATTCTTAACTAAAATTCACAACATTGACAAAAATGCTGAAGAGTCTTTTTGCTAGAACCCTCAAAAGCCACCTTATATATTTTGAGTATTTTTACTCATATAATAAGGTATTTTCTATCAAGCAAAGAATTTAGAAAAGTTAAAAAAAAAAGATTACCATCTTCCTCTACAACATGCCTGATGGCACCACTAGTGAGAAGCTGCTAGTCAAACTGGCAAGTATTCTGAAACCATCTATAAAGTACACTATATGCATTAATCATAACAGTTACTGTAGATTTTCTTATCAAAGGAGCTATTTGTACAATATTATATAACACTTCTAACTAGTAACTAGTGTGTGTGTGTCTGTGTGTGTGTGTGTGTGTGTGTGTGTGTGTGTGTGTGTGGTGTTATGTGCAGGTACACCTGTGTGCATATGTGTGTGGAGGCCAGAGGTAAATCTTGGTTGCCATTCACCTGATTTTGAAAGGGGGTCTTTGAAAAGTGAGCTCACCAAGTATTTTCAGCTGGCTGGCTAGAAAGCCCCAGAGGTCTGCCTGCATCTACTTCCCTAACCCTGAGATTACAAGCATGTACCTCCACATCCAGCCCTTTGATACAGGCTCTGGGGATTGAAGTTGTGCTTGCACAACATGTGCTTATACTGACTATGATATCTTCCCAGCCCTTCATGAATTTTTAAAAAGAGGAAATACAAAAATGTATCCAATGAAGAAATAGAAGGAAAAAGGGGGTAAGTATATCAGGATCTTGGCTAACACTCTGCATTCATAAGAGTTGCTGGCATTGGGCTTAGACAGACTACTGAAAAGCCAGTTGGACTACCACTGCTATCATTTCACTCTGATATCTCTCCAAAATCCCCAAGAGATTTCTTTGTAATTCCTTAAATACCCACTTTAGAAATAAATGGAAAATGAAGGGAGGTGGGATGGGAAAATGGGGAGAAGGGGAAGGGAGAGGAAAACAGGAGGACTGAGACAGGGGAGGAATAGAGGAGGGCAAGAAAGGAGATGCCGTGATAGAGGGAGACAGTGTAGGTTTGGAGAGAGGTCTGGCACAGGGGAAAAGTTAGGGGATCCATAGGGATGACCCCAACTAAGAATCTAGGCAGTGGTGGAGAGGTTGCCTTTGATGCCCTTTTCCTATAATGAGATTGATGACTACCATGGTTGCCATTCCTAGAGCCTTCATCCAGTATCTGATCGAAGTAGAAATGGGCACCCACAGCTAAACACTGAGACATACTCCTGGAATCCAGTTGCAGAGAGGGAGGAGGGATGAGCAAAGGAGCCAAAACTGTGCTGGAGAAACCCTCAGAAACAGTTGACCTGACCTATTGAGAGCATGGAGACCCTAGCTGTAAAGTTGGGGAACCAGCATTGGACCAAACCAAGCTCTCTGAATGTGGGTACCAGCTAGGAGGCCAGGACAGTCTATGGGACCTCTAACAGTGGAACCAGTGTTTATCGCCAGAGCACAAATGGTCTTTGGGAGCCAATTCCCTGTGAAAGGGTACTATTGCAGCCCAGATATGGGAAGGAGGGCCTGGGCCCTCCCCCAAATGATGTGAAGGACTTTGACGGCCCTCACTATCCTTGGGGAGTGGGTGGGGGATGGATGGGGAGCATGAGAGGGCGAGGGAGGGGAGATTGATATGTAAATAAGGGTGATTCTAAAATAAAAAATATTTGAAATAAAAAAATATTCAGAGCTTGAAAGTTGCTTCATGTCCTGGTTAGTTTTTGTCAACACAAGCTAGAGTCATCTAGGAAGAAGAACCTCAATTGATAAAATGACTCTATAGTTCACCCATAGGCACATTTGTGGGCACTTCTAGCCTGTCCACCATAGCTCAATGTAGCCTGACTTGGCACACTGAAACATGGGCACCTGTACTTCCTCAAAGAACAACCTAGGTCAAAAGGCAAGAAAGTCTACTTAACCGGACTGTGAGCTTCATGAGGGCAGAAATGTTGCAGAAGTAGCTCCATAAGCTCCCAGGGAAGAAAAGCAATTAATAGTCCTACCTGGCTATAAAGTCTGTGAACCACAACAATGACCAACATGACGAGATATTTGGAGAGGTGCAATAGTGGCACTGACATTCTGGGGGTAACCAACGTCCATGTAATTATTAAGGCCCCTTAAACAAGAGAGAATTCATGTCTGGAACTGTAAACATAGCCAACTAGGTGAGGCCATGGGACAGAGAAAAGAACAGACTACTGCCATTTTCTCAAAGCAGTATGATTTTTAACTGCATTCTAAGCACTTATTCTACACCCACAGATTAGTGTAGTTTTCACCCTTTATCAAAGCAGCTTCTTTATCAATGGATGGAGACCAATACAGAAAACCACAACTGCTCAAAATGTAGAGAACAGCAGACCATGGCTCTCATCCCCAGTAGATATATCTACAAAGTAACTCCAGCATCTAAAGCTCAGGGAACATAGTGGACGAGACAGCAGAGAGATAGAAAAGCCAGGGGATCAGGACATCTGTTTCAAGATAGTCCAGTTTCAAAAAATAAAAAGACACAAAATTGAAGGGGCAGGAAAGGAAGGAGAGGGTGGATCTCCGAGGAGTTTGGGAAAGATGTGAATATTGTCAAAATTTGTTGTGTATTATTCTTAAAGAATGGTAAAAAATATGCTTTTTTTTTTTTTTACTTTTGGGTTTTCTGTTTTTGCAAGGCAGGATTTCTCTGGGTCGCTCTGGATGCCCTGGAACTCACTCTGTAGACCAGGCTGAACTCAAACTCACAGAGATCCACTTGCCTCTGCCTCCTGAGTGCTGGGATTAAAGCTGTGTGCTGCCACTGCCTGGCTTCAAAAATACACCTTTTAAAGAAGAATTTTTGGATGTTAACCCAGAGATTACAAAAATTACATTGAGCTATGTCTATTCAGGTCAGCCCTGCAGCATGTTTTCTAAGAAAGCATTAAAACAAAGAGAAGAGCTGCTGATTCTCAGGTGAAATGGATGTTGCTTAGCAAACAGAATTGTGGTTCATCTCAGGAGTAGTTAATACACAAAAATTTGTTTTTTAGCCTTTCTTAAGACATTTTCTATTTAACCAAAAAACACCTTTACAAAGTGATTTAATAAATGTTCTAATGATGAATTAGGTTCCAGATGGGGAGGATTAACTAGAATGTAGCAAAGGTATTTACTAAGTTAGTTCTTATGCAACACTTCAAAGTTTGCTCATAAAACTCCATTAAAAATCCCCCTTGGTAGACAACCTGCAACTTCTCCAACTACAGCCACAGGCAAATGTGGGCTCTAATTGCTTTTAAATGTCTCTAGGGACACAATTTACTTTGATAAGTCTTAGAAGACAGCAGCATATTTTAAGCTCCATGCTAATCCCTTCACCACACTCCTGCAACTGAGAAAAAATTCTGCTGCCTCATTCCTTGCACTCCAACCACAGGAAAGGGAGAAGTACTCAGAATGAACAGGGATCCTAGATTTTCAGAATTAGAGAGATCTTAGCAGTTAATTTTATGTCTCCTCACAGATGGGCACTGACTTAATTTACCTTAATCTCTTATTCCCTCTCATCTCAGAGCTAGCTATTGACCTTCTCCAAGACAGTTTCCTCTTCAGTAAAGTGAGATAATGATGCTACATCATCCACTCACTGTGAGAATTAATGAAATAATATGTTGAAAACATTGGAAGTTCCTAGCAATATACATACATATACGTGTGTGTGTGTGTGTGTGTGTGTGTGTGTGTGTGTGTGTGTGTGTGTGTGTGTGTGTGTTTAATGAATTCAACTACATTTTGGAACTTGGGCTCTAAACTATTTGACATATCATATGAAAACACTTGGATCAGTATCTCTCCCTGTAGTAGTGTCTAAGACACAAACACTAAACAAGTTGTTTCCTACAGGTAAATGACTGTGAATGATGGAGTTTGATGGAGTTTGTCACATATAAGATGTAATATAGATTGTTGCTTACAAGTTATGAGGCCAATGTTCCATATTCACATCTAATCACAACAAGATAAACAGGAATATAATCTCCCTCCCCTCTCTCTCTCTCTCTCTCTCTCTCTCTCTCTCTCTCTATATATATATATATATATATATATATATATATATAGCCATGTTTTAGATCAGATCTCTGAGTGTGTCCTTTTCCTCAGATCAGAGATGGGATCCCCATTTCTGAATCATTTTTACATTGGCTATTTTCACATGGTGCTTCTTTAACTGAATTGTAATTGCCACTCTTTTCTCTAATACTTCAATTATCTGCAGCATATGCTACACACTAATTGAAGTGCTTTGTGTGGCAAGAAGTGGGCCCTGTTTTGAATCCAGTGTCTGTAATTACAATGTAATACTTTGTATCCTTTTGTATAAGTAGAAAAGAGTATTAAGGTGTGATGGAAATTTTCACTTTGAGTCTATTGGGTTTGGGAGAAACAGAAAGATGCTGAGGGTACCCTTCCTAACAGGTAGATAGAGAGAAGGCAGTGAATCCCAGACATAAACTGAAAGAGAGAACAAAAACAAAGGTACAAGTGAGCCACCAGATAAACAATTTCTTCAAAGAAAAGAGAGGAATCACAGAGGGTTGGAAAATGTGTAACTCTGCAACAACAAATGGCTATCAGGCTGAAGAGTAAAGGCCCGAGAAGTCACCCACAGAAGCCATTGGGCCCATGGATTTGGAAAATTTTCCAAGGCAAATAGTAAGGTTAAAATAATTTAGATCATTTAGGTGTGTGGTTTCTGCTAATGCACTGTATATACACTCATTTATGTTGCACAGCTGCCTGAGACTCCCACAGGAAACTACTCCATTAGCATAATTCTACAAATTAAGTGAAATCCAGAAAATTCAAGTAGCTTTTCGAAGATAATGAAACTCATATTGTTCAAGCTGGGATGCATCTGGGCAGTCTAATACTCCAGGCCACACACATTCTTACCCATTTTTTCTTATGCAAAATTCTTGGGAAGAAAAGGAAAATAACAGAAAATCATAACAACAGCAAAGGCACATCTCAGACCACCCTATGTTCAGCCAAACGTGTGAGGAACAGATACTCTATTTACCTATAACAAGAGCATGGGAATGATGAGACAGAGCTGGTTCTTTTGGCATTCATAATTAGCGAGAAACTGACAAAAACAGACCAAGACGAGCTCCCACACTCGTAATGGTCCATGCAAAGAACATAGGAGAAAAATCAAAGGTTAAGATATGTATCTAGCCCATAGTTAAAGAGGAGTCAGGGCTTGGTTTCATTCTAGCCTTTTGAGGAACCTTCCATGCCATGGAGGATATCATGCCCCCAACAGCTTTGGGGATTTACTTATATTGCTTCTCAGCTATCAGTAATTTTCCCATAACCTCCTATTTTCTATCACTATGTTCCTTCACTGCACTAAAAGCTCTGTGAGTCACAGCCTTTCCCGCCATTCAGCACTGTAATTCTGGTGTCCATAAGAGCTCCCAGCAATTAGTAAGCACTCCACAAATAGGTGATGAAATGAATATAAAAATTACAGTTCATACCCTCCATCATGAGAACCAACTCAACAAAAGTGAAGGTTAGGTACAATGTGTGGAGTTAGCTGCAAAGAGTAAAAGAAAAGTTGTTTTGTTGTTTGTTTATTTGTTTTTGTTGTTTTGTTTTGTTTTTTGCACTGGGGCCAGGGGCCTATTTGACTTACACTTCATTGTTTATTGTAAAAAGAAGTCAGGACAGGAAGTTAAACAGGGCAGAAACTTAGAGTTAAGAGTTGATGCACAGGCCATGGAGGGGAGCTGCTTACCAGCTTGCTTCCTATGGCTTGATCAACAGGCTTTCTTATAGAACCCAGGACCACCAGCCCAGAGATGGAACCACCCACCATGGGCTGGGCCCTTCCACATCAACCACTAATTAAGAAAACTCAAAAAGAAGAAACTCCTATTCACTTTCCTTGTAAAAATCACTCAGCTATATTGGGAAAACAAATGGAACTGTATGACACAAATTCACAACGACTGACATTTGATTTATAAATTGCACAATTTAGTTATGCTCCTGGGAGATCATTAAGCGACACAGACAACTTATCTCTTGCACAAGATTAAATATGCAGTCCCAGAGTCAGAAGAACATGTTTTACACGGAAATTTGTTTCAAAGAAAAGCTGGAACCCAAGAACTGTGAAGGGTTTTGCAGATAGAATACCTCCAGTTTCTGGATGACAGAAAAAGGTTAATGATAAAGAGCAAACAGAAAAATATTGCCATTCTTACTGGTAATAGTTTCTTCGATAAAGCAAAGTAGACTTTTAGAGGTAATTTATTTAAGGACAAATACAGGATAAACTGCAAACATATTAAAAAACAAAAACAAAAACAGGATTGGGACAGTTAAGTCTAAAAAGGTATGGCTTAAGAACCCAGTGGAAGAATAAAGGTAGAATTGGTCAATATAGAGAAAACCAGTGGATAACTCCCTTCTCATCTGATGGTGAGTAGTCCAAAAGATACCGCTAAGCCTCCAGCTAGCCTGAGAGAAGTTGGAATCTGATCTCCATACAGTGCCCTGGTTCCTGGGGAAACTACCAAGCTTTGCTACTACATGTTTTTAGTGAAGATGGTGGTCATAGAGCCTTGGCTTTGCCCAGAAAAAAAAAGATGTGTCATTTCCACACTGTGGTGAGCAGGTGTTGGGGAATGTGCTATCCCAACCTTTTGACATAGCATGTAGAGTTCTTTTCCTGTGGATTTCTGTGTTTTAGACTCAGGTTGCCAATGCCCCCTCCCCAATCCCTGGAAGAACCCAGTTTGAGAAAAAATTCAACAAGAGTTCAGAGCTGAGAGTTGGAATAAGAACGAGGAACATGTATGAGTAAAGACAAAGATATAGAGAATAGGAAAAATAGAGATGGATACTAAGAGGAAAGTAGAGTTAGAGAGAGGCAGACAGGATGAAACTGCTCAAACCTTTGTAGAAAGCCATGCCTAATGCCAAATTTTTCAGTTAACTGATCCATCACTTTATTTTCTGTCCTGAACACTGCTTGCTAATGGGTGGTCCAATAAACATGTTGGCAAGAACAGTCCCAACATCTATTGGCATCTGTATAAACAAAGGCTTATCCAAAAACCACCAAAACACAAACTCAAAACAGCTACAAAAGCAAATACATTTATTGCACATGACATCACTTTACAGGTGGCTGTGTTCACAGTGGTTATCTCAAAGTGGTAGGCGGGCTATGGGTCTATCTCTATGTCATCCTTGTGTATTGGCAGCATATTTTTTACAACACACAGGTATTACTATTTTTTTAAACTTGTGAAAAGAAAAGGCTATGACAGGATGGAGCAAGTACAAGGTCACAAACTGATGTGGAGCTGAACAAGATCAGAGTGAAGAAAACATGCTTATGGATGGATGGTCAATCAATCTCTCCTTCCCTTCTTCAATAAATTTTTCATATAGTATGTTCAGATATATACATGTGTACATTTATTTTGTGGAATTGTGACAAACATCTAAGTCTGAAACTTGCTTTTTCTCAAATAATAGCTAAACCTCAAAACACATGCTATTTGTCAGGAGTTTCAGTGGCTTCATTGTATTCCACTTGCAAAAGTAGCATTCTTATGCCTCTTGATTGTTTTTCATTCACTATAGAACCTCAAATAATATAATGTTTGATCTTTCATGACTCATACTATACTAGAAATAGTAATTATAGTTTTGAAATTATTTTAAAATTTCAGTAATATGTCACTTGTCAAAGTACCAAGGACAAGAATCTTAGACATGGCCACACCTCATCCTTGTCCCCCCTCTGCCCTCTGCTCTCCACCTTCTGCTTGCTGCATGAGGTGAGTCTGGGCTCTCCTTTGGCCCCAAGTCCCCCCATGAACCCCTCCTCCTTCTTCCTGAGACTGCCGCTCCAGTAAAGTAGACCTGCCCAGCCAAGGGGCCCACTCTGAGTCTGGCCACACCTCCTCTTGTCCCCCCTCCCCCCTCTGCCCTCTCACTGCTGCCTGAGGTAAGTCTGGCTCTGCTCTGGCCCCAACTTCCCCCATCATCCCTCCTCCTTCTTCTTGAGCCTCAATGTCAACAAGAGTGGACCTGCCCAGACCAGAAGGCCCACACTGAGTCTGGACACACCTCACTCTTAGTCCCTCCTCTGCCATCTGCCATCTGCCCTCTGCCCTCTGCCCTTTGCTTGAGGAGACTAAAAGAGAGGGAGAGAGATGCCACCTGCACCCACTGGAATAAGGGATGGGAAGATGATAGAATAAGAACACACTCAACAACAGAAAGACCAATATGACACCACCAGTATCTAGGACTCCACACCAGCAAGAACTGAGAAGCCCAACACAGAGGATGAAGAAGAGATGGACCTTAAAAATTATCTTATGAAGATAATAGAGACCATTAAAGAGGAAACAAGAAAATCCCTTAAAGAAATAGAAGAAAAAACAAGCAAAAATATTACATGAAATGCAGGAAAAGACAAACCAAAAAATTCAAGAAATAAAAAATCTCTTAAAAAATCTAAAGAAAGCCAAGAAAAAACAACAAAACAAGTGAAGGAAACAATTCAAACAGTCCACGGTTTGAAAGCAGAATTAGGAACAATAAAGAAAACACAGAATGAGGGGATGCTGGGAATAGAAAAGCTGGGTAAATGCTCAGGAACCACTGATGTGAGTATAACCAATAGAAAACAAGAGCTCGAATAGAGAATCTCAGGTGTTGAAGACTCACTATAGGCTATACAGTCATTGACCAAAGAAAATCTCAAGTCCAACAAGTCCCTAACACAAAATATCCAGGAAATATGGGACACCGTGAAAAGACCAAACCTAAGAATAATAGGTATAGAAAAAGGTGAAGAAATTCAGCTCAAATGTACAGAAAACATATTCAACAAAATCATAGGAGAAAATTTCCCCAACCTAAAGAAGGATATGCCTATGAAAGTACAAGAAGCTTACAGAACACCAAATAGACTGGACCACAAAAAGAAGTCCCCTCGCCACATACTAATAAAAACACCAAACTTACAGAATAAAGAAAAAAAATATTAAGGTCAGCAAAAGAAAAAGGCCAAGTAACATATAAAGGCAGACCTATCCAAATTACACCCAACTTCTCAATGGAAACTTTGAAATCCAGAAGATCCTGGATGGAAGTTCTACAAATTCTAAGGGAACATGGATGCCAGCCCAGACTACTGTATCCAGCAAATCTTTCAATCACTGTAGATGGAGAAAACAAGATATTCCATGACAAAACCAGATTTAAGCAATACATATCCACTAATCCATCCCTACAGAAATTACTAGAAGGGAAACTCAAACCCAATGAAGATAACTATGCTCAAAAAACCATAGGTAATAGATAATCCCAACAAACACCAAAAAGAAGGGGGAGAGGAAATCCACACATAATAACAACACCAACAATAAATCCAAAACAAACAAGAATCAACAATCAATGGACATACACTCAATGTCAATGGTCTTAACGTGCCTATAAAAAGATACAGGCTAACAGAATGGATAAGAAGACAGAATCCATCCTTCTGCTGCGTACAAGGAACATGCCTCAACTTCAAAGACAGAGGGTATCTCTGAGTAAAGGGATAGGAAAAGATTTTCCAATCAAACGGACCCAAGAAACAAGCTGGTGTAGCAATCCTAATATCTAACAAATTAGACTTCAAACTAAAATCAATCAAAAGAGATGATGAAGAAGGGCATTTCATACTCATAACAGGAGAAGTCCATCAAAATGATGTCTCAATCCTGAACATCTATGTCCCAAATACAAAGGCACCCACAATTGTAAAAGAAACATTACTTAAGCTCAAATCACACATAAAGACTCACACACTTATAGTAAGAGACTTCAACACTAGATAGGACCACCAGACAGAAACTGAACAAAGAAACAAAAGAACTAATTGAAGTTATGAATCAATTGGGATTAACAGACATCTATAGAACATTCCATCCAAACACAAAAGAATATACCTTCTTCTTAGCGCCACATGGAACCTTCTCTAAAATTGACCACATACTCGGCAATGTAGCAAACCTACACAGATACAAAAAAATTGGAATAACACTCTGTATCTTATCAGACCACCATGCTTTAAAGTTAGAATTCAACAACACAAATTGCAGAAAACCTACACTCATGGAAATTGAATAATGAGCAATTACACCATTCCTGGGTCAAAAAGAAATTAAAGACTTCCTAGAATTTAATGAGAACCAAGACACAACATAGCCAAACCTATGGGACACTTTGGAAGCAGTGCTTAGAGGAAAGTTCATAGCACTAAGTGCCCACATGAAGAAACTGGAGAATAGTCACACTAGAGAATTTCAGTACAACTGAAAGCTCTAGAACAAATGGAAGCAAACTCGCCCCAGAGGAGATGACACCAGGAAATAATCAAACTGAGGGATGAAATCAATAAAGTAGAAACTAGGAAAATACTGCAAAGACTCAATGAAACAAAGAGTTGGTTCTTCGAGAAGATAAACAAGATAGACAAACCTCTATTCAAACTAACCAAAAGGCAGAGAGAGATCATGCTAATTCAAAAAATCAGAAATAAAAAGGGGGGCATAACAACAGACACTGGGGAAATCCAGAGAATCATCAGGTCATACTTTGAAAACCTGTACTCTACAAAATTGGAAAATCTAAACGAAATGGACCATTTTCTGAGTAGATATCACTTACCAAACAGAAGCAGTCATCAAAAGTCTAACAAAAAAAAAAAAAAAAAAAAAACAGGGCCAGATGGTTTCAGTGCAGAATTCTACCAAAAATTCAAAGAAGAGCTAATAGCAGTACTCCTCAAATTGTTCCACACAATTGCAGCAGAAGGGACATTGTCAAGCTCTTTTTAAGGGGTTACAATTACCTTGGTACCCAAGCTACACAAAGACACAACCTAAAAAAGAGAATTACAGACCAATATCCCTCATGAACATCGATGCAAAAATATTCAACAAAATACTGGCAAATCGAATCCAAAAACACATCAGAGAAATCATCCATCATGATCAAGTTGACTTCATCCCAGGAGTGCAGGGATGGTTCAACATACAAAAATCCACAATGTAATCTACCATATAAACAAACTGAAAAAGAAAAACTACATTATCATTTCGCTAGACGCTGAAAAAGCCTTTGAAAAAAATCCAACATCCCTTCATGATAAAGATCTTGGCGAGATCAGGAATAACAGGAACATACCGAAACATGATAAAAGCAATGTACAGCAAACCAATAGCCAACATTACACTAAATGGAGAGAAACTCAATGTGATACCTCTAAAATCAGGAACAAGACAAGATTGTCCACTTTCTCCATATCTCTTCAATATTGTCCTTGAAGTTCTAGCTAGAGCAATAAGACAACAAAAGGAGATCAAGGGAATACAAATTGGAAAGGAAGAAGTCAAACTATTTGCAGATGCTATGATAGTTTACATAAGTGACCCGAAAAACTCTATCAGGGAACTCCTACAGCTGACAAACACCTTCAGCAAAGTAGCAGGATACAAGAGTAACTTTAAAAAATCAGTAGCCCTACTATATATAGATGATAAATGTGCTGAAAAGAAATCAGAGAAACATCACCCTTTACAATAGCAACCAACAACATAAAATATCTTGGGGTAATGCTATCCAAAAATGTGAAAGACCTGTATAGTAAGAACTTTGAGTCTTTAAAGAAAGAAATTAAAGAAGATACTAGAAAATGGAAAGATTTCCCATGCTTGTGGATAGGTAGGATCAACATAGTAAAAATGGCAATTTTGCCAAAAGCAATCTATAGATTCAGTGCAATACTCATCGAAATCACAACACAATTCTTCACAGACCTTGAAAGAATAGTACTCAACTTCATATGGAAAACAAAAGACCCAGGATAGCCAAAACAACCCTGTACAATAAACAAACGTCCGGAGGCATCACCATCCCTGACTTCAAGCTCTATTATAGAGCCATAGTCCTGAAAACAGCTTGGTATTGGCACAAAAATAGACAGATAAACCAATGGAATCAAATTGAAAAACCTGATTTTTGACAAAAAAGCTAAAGTTATACAATGGAAAAAAGAAAGCATCTTCAACAAATGGTGCTGGCATACCTGGATTCGGACATGTAAAAGATTGCAGTTAGACCCATATCTATCACCATGCACAAGACTTAAGTTCAAATGGATAAAAGACCTCAACATAAATTCAGCCACCGAGAACCTCCTAGAAGAGAAGGTAGGTCTTATCCTGGAACAAATTGGTACAGGAGACTGATTTCTGAACATAACACCAGTAGCACAAACATTGAGATCCACAATTAATAAATGGGACCTCCTGAAACTAAGAAGCTTCTGTAAGGCAAAGGACACAGTCAGCAAGACAAAATGCCAGCCCACAGAATGGGAAAAGATATTCACCAACCCCACATCTGACAGAGGGCTGATCTCCAAAATATAAAATGAACTCAAGCAAGCTAGCCAACAAAACACCAAACAATGCAATTGAAAGTTGGAGTGCAGAACTAAATAGAGATTTCTCACCAGAGGAATCCAAAATAGCTGAAAGACACTTGATAAAGTGCTCAACATCCTTAGCCATCAGGAAAATGCAACTCAAAACCACTCTGAGATACCATCTTACTCCTATCAGAATGGCTAAAATCAATAATATCAATGACAATCTGTGCTGGAGAGGATGTAGAGAAAGAGGAACTCTCCTCCATTGCTGGTGGAAGTGCAAACTTACACAACCACTTTTGAAATCAGTATGGTGACTCCTCAGGAAAATGGGAATCAGTCTACCTCAAGATCCAGCAATTCCTCTCTTGTGCATATACTCAAAGAATCACACTCATATAATAAGGATATATGTTCAACTATGTTCATATCAGCATTATTTGTAATAGCCAGAACCTGGAAGCAACCTAGATACCCCTCAACTGAAGAATGGATAGAGAAAATGTGGGTACATTTACCCAATGGAGTACTATTCAGTGGAAAAAAACAATGGAATCTTGAAATTGGCAGGCAAATGGATGGAACTAGAAGAAACCATCCTGAGTGAGGTAACCCAATCACAAAAAGATAAACATGGTATATACTCACTCATTTTTGATTTTTTGACATAGAGCAAAGGATTACCAGTCTACAACCCACACTGCCAGAGGAGCTAGGAAACAAGGAGTACCCCAAGGGAAGATTGCACAGTCCCTCAAAGAAGGGGATGGGGACAAGAACCCCTGACCAAAGTGGAATCTGGGGGGGGGGAGGAAGGAGGTGAAAAGGGAAGAAGGGAAAGGGGAGGAGAACAAGAGGACTGAGACAGGGGAGAAATAGAGGAGGGCAAGAAAGGAGATGCCTTGACAGAGGGAGACAGTACAGGTTTGGAGAGAGGTCTGGCACAGGGAAAATGTTAGGGGATTCACCACCAACTAAGAAGCTGGGCAGTGGTGGAGAGGCTGCCTTTGATGCCCTTCCCCTATAATGAGATTGACGCCTACCTTGGTCACCGTTCCTAGAGCCTTCATCCAGTAGCAGTTCGAAGCAGAAACAGGCAGCCACAGTTAAGCACTGAATTATATACTACTGGAATCCAGTTGTGGAGAGGGAGGAGAGATGAGCAAAGGAGCCAAGATAGGGCTGGAGTAACCTGCAGAAACAGTGGACCTGACCTACTGATAGCATGAAGATCCTAGTCATAAAGCTGGGGAATCAGCATTGGACCAAACCAAGCCCTCTGAATGTGGGTGCCAGCTAGGAGTCCAAGACAGTCCATGAGACCTCTAACAGTGCCAATCTTTCACCCTAGAGCACAAATGGACTTTGGGAGCCCATTCCCTATGGAGGGATACTATTGCAGCTCAGGTACAGCATGGAGAGTCTAGGCCCTCCCCCAAATGATATGACCGATTTGAAGGTCCCCCGTGGAGGGCCTCACTATCCCTGGGGACGATTTGGGGGCTGGGTTGGTGGGGGTTGGTGGGGAATATGGGAGGATGGAAGCCCAAGGGAATGGGGGGCATGGATATGTAAATATGAGTAGTAATTAAAGAATAAAAAAGAATCTTAGACATGGAAATTGATCTTCTAATATTAAAGTAGCTATGTATTTTTAGTGGACCAGGAGTCAATAATCTGGGCAACAATTAAGAAACAAAATGAGACTCCTTTCTTGAAAGGTACTACCCTCTCCTAGAACACTCACAGCAGCCTCATAAGGAGGGACATGTGTCTTGGCAGGACTCACCCCTATGTTAAGGACAACATACAACCCCCAGTCATTCCTTTTCTGCCTTGACCCAGCTCAAATGTGAGACCAGGAGGGACACTGCAAAAGTGGAAACTATACGATGAATAAAACCACACTCTTCAAGGCAAGGCATTGTCTGTAATGTCAGGATGGACCCTTTGGCTCAGAGTAGGTATCACCTGGGATAAAATCATGCTGCAGATAAAGAAAAGCAAAACAAGACAAAAAACTGTCTAGTCCCATCTTTCTTGTGGAGTTCAAGTTCCTGATTTTTATTTTATTTTATTCCCCCTAGTTCCCTCCACTAGGGGGAATAAAATGAAAATTTGCTAAGCACCTAAATAAATATTTATGTGCAAGTACTGCTTAGTTGTCAAAGTTGTCGTTAAATGAAAATTCCACAGATTCCACAAGCATCCTCTCACCCATGCTCATAATACAGAGTTCCTCCCACAAGGAAGGAAAAAAGGACTTTGTGGGAGAAATTACAGAACTGCATTTAATAAAAAATGCAACGAGTTCTACAAAGAACAGGTCCAAGGATATCAGAAATGACTTCTGCTACAGGAGTATATGACTGAGCTAAGATCTGAAAGTCACACAGAGGGCAAAGGCGCTTTCCAGGCACAAAGAGGAGCTGATGCCTGGAAAGCAACAGCAGAAAAGAAAGCTCAGGTAGTCAGAGCTGAGAGACAGGGCTGGGGAAGTGTCTGAAGGGAAGCTTGGTACAGAGATTGGAAACAGACAGTGAACACCCTCTATACTCATCAATTACTGTCACTGTCACACCTCATCATAAAACTTTGTGTCAGTGGATGGTGATTGACATACAAACTCATAATTGGTCAAAGTGCAGAGAATGTGTGTCAGTGGATTGCTCAGCCACAAATGAGTCACCTAGATTGCTCCCAAACACAGACACCAAGACTCAGGCACCATAGAAAAGAGGAGGCAGAAAGATCATAAGAACCAGAGATTAGGGGAGATTGGAGAAATGTGGCATCTTCAGGACATGACAGGACTGATACATCTGTAACTCATAAAAGCTTTGTTTGCTTGCATAGGGTCTGCACAACATCAAGCCAGTCTACATTTTAGCACCGAGTGGGAAGATGAGCCTCTACACTTATGAGGAGCTGTGGACAGTTGATGCCTTCTCAGGGAGAGGAGTCAGTTTTCTTTAAGGGCATGGTTCCTGATAGGTTGACTGTGCTCCAGTGCTCAGCCCCATACTTATATGAGCAGCACAAATTGGAGGTGATAGGCTATTTTACAAGGGAACAGAAATTTGGGAGATAGGGGTAGATCTAGATGGAGCTGGGGGACAAGAACTGGGGTGGATAGGCTCAAAATACATTGTATGAAATTCTTGAAGATTTAATGAAAGTATTTTACACAGTGGGATAGTAGTACACATGTGCAATGCGCAGGGGGGGGCGATAAGAAAAATAGGGAAATTTTTAATTATGGAGAGGGGAGGGATAAATAACGTACAAATATTTGAAAAGCTATTGGAAAGCATTATTTTATGTTTACATCAAATTCACATGTAATACATGCAACAAACATATCATTTAAATGGAGTTGTAGCATTTGCAGGAATAATATTCTCCCCAAAAGCAATACACGATCTAACAAACCCAAGTGCCAGGCATGGGAAACTTCCTTTCAAGCTATTGGTCTGGGTAGTCAAGAGACTACCAAAAACAATACAAGCTATTGCCATTGCCCTTGGTTTCCTCCCAGAACTTGAAGGTAAAAGCCTGTTGCCAAAAACACTTCACACTTGAAACACAGGCATCAAACTGTATATGATACAGAAGCTTCCTCCCTGAGGAAGGACTCTTATAGTATTAGAAGGTGCTATGCATCTGCCAAGGGAGAACATCAATGCCCCTACCCAAATGTAAAGCTACATGCCACCACAAAAGCCAACAGTCCAAGAGTGATACATCTCAGGGGGAACAACAGCCATCTAGTTGGACCTACAGCCGACTCAATATGATAGAATCCGTGCCAGTATTGTAAACCTACTCACTACCCTTGGATGATTAAGTACTGAACTCTAAAAGAGAACCTGCTACTGATGCTTTCCTAAACCCTGTAAAATCTCTAACTGCATTCTAAATACCTATCTTTATATCCACAGATAAATAGACCTTTCACCTTTTATTTGAGAAGCTTCATTTTGTAGCAGGTGGGGACAATTAAGAAATCAACAACTAATTAAGATGTAGAGAACTAACAGGCCATGAGGATCCAACCACAATCGATATATGTAAAATGTAACCACTACACTTAAGGCTCAGGAAACACTGCAGAAGAGAGGGTGGAGAGATTGTAAGAGTCAGAAGACTAGGACCTCTGCCGCATGATAGTTTTTTAATTATGGCAAGGAAGATACTATACCCATGACATCTCAATAATATAGTTGCCTGAAGAAGCCCTGCATAATGATATCACCAATTGGCAGACCAACACATATGAGAAAATCTCAAGGCTCCACCATTAAAAGAAGAGATACAAGCAGCCAATGACTGCTGAGAGAAGGAGAGTCTGTCTTCTCCAGGGATGAAGCCCCTGGTATGTTATCCAATGTCAAGGCTTCAGCCTTAAACACGTGTATATTTGAGTGACAATAATGGACTCAGCAGGGTGTGCTTTGGGGGAGTGTGGAAGCAGGATGTGGGGGTGTTGAAGTAGGGAGATGGTGGGATAGAAACACCATAAATACAATACTTTGGTGTGAAATTCTAAATAAATTAAATTGAATTAAAAATGAATTGATTAAATTTTAAAATTCTCTGCATCAAGTAGTGAGGTCGTAATCTCAAAGCAAGTAGCTGTTGAGAAGTCCCAGACAAGAGCCAGGTGTTGGTGATGCATGCCTTTAATCCCAGCACTTGGGGACAGAGGCGGGCAGATCTCTGTGAGTTCAAGGCCAGCCTGGTCTACAGAGGGAGTGCCAGGATAGGCTCCAAAGCTACACAGAGAAACCCTGTCTTGAAAAACAAAACAAAAAAATTAAAAAAAGAAAAGTCCCAGACAAGCAACAAAGCTCAGGGTTGCCGTTTTGAAGGCTGGCATTTGTTTGATCTTGTAAGTGAGAATAGATGGGAAAGTTAATATGAGGAGAACACTTAGAGGATGCTCTGGTGTCTTAAGAGAAGCCAAACTTCGTAAGGCAAATGATGATTAGCTAGAGTAACACCTTCCACTCACAGCAGTACTGAGTCACAGTGGACAATGTTCCCTCTCAGGCAGCTTAGCTCATTTCTTCCTAAATGCAGCCTCTGCGAGATCAGTTCTTTATCCTCCTTTTTTTTTTTTTTTCTGAGACAAAGAAAACTGAGACTCAGAAAGGCTTATTAACTCACTGCCAGTCTCAGAGGCAAAAAACTGACAGCTGAAATTTAAAGTTAAATTGCTCAAATTTTAAAACAGATGGCTTTTAATGTCCAATTCTTAACTGGTTCCCTGCAATGTGAGCCCACTTGAAGAAATGTTCATGAGGGATTATGAGCTTAAATCTGGAAATCTGAAGCCACCCCCAGCCATGGGAGACCTTCAGCCCTTGTCTTGGAACTGCATGCTCTTTACAGTAGAAAGATGGATTTTCTCCCACTTTTTACTTCTTTGTGGCTCTTTTTCTTCCCCTGGCTTTTGCCAAAATCTCACTGCCTTCCAGCTTCCCTATATCCCCAGTCTTACTTTTTTCTAAATTCCTGTATTATGTCTAGTCTCACAGATCATTGTAGCAATGATGATGTACAGGTTAACCTTGAGAATTTCCCTGTATTTTCTTCTTTCTCATATTTTCTTTTCTGTGATATGAAATTTCATATATTGTAAAATGTCTTTCAAATGTCCTTCACATACTGTTGTCCAATTGTAAACAAGCTAAGACACAGACATTTCTAATTGTGACTCATGGCTGGTCTTACTGTTGGCCAACAGTTCAACTACACAACTATCTATGCCATGGAATCTCATAATACATGCATAGAATCTAGGCAATTCAACTTTGTGTTCTTGTCAGAAAAACAAAGAAAGAGTGACTTAAACAGAGGAGGTTGCCTTTAATGCCAGCACTCAGGAGGCAGAGGCACAAGGATTTCTGAGAGTTCAAGGCCAGCCTGGTCCACAAAGTGAGTTGCAGGACAGCCAGAGCTGTTACACAGAGAAACCCTGTCTTGAAAAACAAAACAACAAAAAGAAGAGCAGGAGGCTGTTTCTGTCATACCTGCCATTCTAATCAGTACTCTCAAAAGAAAGGAGGGGAATCTGCTCTTGCCACAGCAGATTTCAGTTCTCAAGGACCCGCCCCAGATGAGTAATTTTCTAAGAAACTATTATTTTACTGTTTAAAGGTGACTATTTTAGATAGATATCATTATCTAACTTTGGCTGACTTTTCTAAATCCCCAATTTAAGAACTGTATCTCTCCCAAGCCAGGGGAAATAGGTCCATGGATAGGGAAAGAGAGATGCTAACCCCCACAGTTCAAGCTCATGAAACTTTCACCCCACATTTCCTTCTGTTTTAGCCCCAAAGCCACATATACTCTCAGAGTCATCTGACTTTCAAAGTGTATTATTTCATTTGTTGTCCATGAAAATGATCAGGAATTGGAGAATGGAAAGGACTCATAAGCATACACTCCCAACAAATGAGGCAAAAAAGGGAACCATTAGGCATCCAAAGGTATAACAAAACAAAATAAAATAAACAGACAAAACTCCCACAATTTACATTGGGATATGATAAGCTGAATTTTTAAAACATCAATGATTGTAGATTTTATCATTAACTTTAACTTTCTAGGGGACAGTATCCCCATGATCACATGCACTTTCCCTGACTTTACTTATTACATGGACATATTTCAGGAGAAGGTCATATACAAATACAGTGATATCATCCTGAACTGACCCTTGAGCATGTGCACTAACTCTTGCCATCTGACTCCCTCAGCATTTTGTCCCTGCCATCAATATAAAGTTGAAGGTAAATTTGCCTGAGGATACCTATCTACACAGTAAAATATACAAGCAATTATTAGACCATGCAACCTTTGGGTCATAATATCCCTAAGAATGCCTGACTGGGAAGAAGCCCTCCACAAGAAATGCCCTGGTGCAAGAATCACTAAACTTCCACATCTGTCTATGGTACTAATTTCGTGAGATGAGTTAGGGAGGAAAGAACGACACTGGGTGATATCTGCTAAGTCACTGGTGTCAGCTGTGTCCCACTATGCACATTGCTCTGCTCTTACCTATCCAGTGAAATGCAGCATAGGTGAAAAATTGATGCTGTGGTGAGGAGGACATCCAGAGAGGTACGGACCAAGCAAAACTTGTACCCATAAATCCAGATGTCTTGAACCAGCTCAATGGCACCAAAAGGCATCACCAGCACCGAAACCAGCAGATCGGCAAAGGCAAGAGACACAATGAAATAATTGGTTTTTATTTTCCTGTGAGTGAAAAGGTATAAGCAAGGTGGCAGGGAAAGGGTGTGGGGAAGTAGGTGGGAAGAAAGAGCGAGGGAAGAGTTGGGGGAAATGGAAGGAAGGAAAGAAGGGAGGTAGAAAAGGAAAGAAAAGTCACACATTAAACATAATCCACAAGACTCAATTTTCCCTTCTGCACCATAGTCAAGGAGATTCTCTGTGGTCCAACCTCCTCCGACTTCTCCAGACCTATTTCATGCCCAAAGATCCCTTTCCTCTCTTTTCTGGCCCTTCTGGCTTGCCCAGAGGTCTCCAGTGTATTGAGAACTGTAGTGAGGCTCCACACATTTGTTCTCTTTCCCACCTATTCTTCTAATCACTGCCCACCCTGGCTCTGGTCCTGGCTTAGGAATGCCCAGAGAGCCCTCTCAAGATGCTGTCCTCAAAGAGAGTGCCAAGATGTATCACTTGCAGCTACCAGGGTGGCCTCTTGTTTGGCCCTATGTGTGTGACCCCGGGAAAAACTTTGCATTGCACTTTCTCCACCTCTTCCCTGGTTCAGGGCTTGTACTGCTTAGAGAGCTGCTACCTGTAGCTCATCTCTTCCTTTATGGCCTGATGCTACTTAGTCCAAAGCACACACTAGAAATACCTGGTGGATTTTAGCAAACATCAATGCCCAGGGTTCAACCCAGATCAATTAGCCAAAAACCTTGGGTGAATAATATCCTCCTCCATTGAAGATTGCTACATAAGATTCAGGACAGCCAATTAAATTTTGATTTTTAATGGAGAATTGCTTTTTAAATATAAATATTTCCATAATATTGCACAGAACATACCAATATTATACAGTAGTATTTTGAAAAGTACCTCAGGTGATTGTGAATGTAGCCATAGTGGACACGGGTGAGGTACAGAATGTGGTAGACCCAGTGTTCATTACTCAGACTAATCATTAGTTACTGACTCCTTCCCTGAACCATTGGTAGCAGGAGGGCACATATAGTGACCAAGGCTATTTAAACAAATGCAACACAGCATAGATAAACAGACAGGAAGGAACTAACCCAGGGTACTCTTATGGTTATGTCACCGTTGGGGTTATAGAATTATGTGTGATCCCTTTTCAATTTTTCAAAACCTTTCCCCATGAACGTGATAAATTAAAATGGAAATTATTCAGAGCCAACTTTCCAGGGTGATCCCTCTGATACCCATGTTTCCTAAGAGGTTCCCTTGTTCTGCTTACCTGAGCTGCCTGTCCCTGCACACAGCCACCATCACCAGCAGGTTGCCCAGGATGGCCATCAGGATAACTACTGAGAAGAATGTTAGTAGTACGACCTTCTCCACGGACCCGAAACCCTCATTGGAACTGGAGGTTATGAGAAAACAAAACACAAAGATGTGAGGGAGCCTCAAAGACACTGGGAATGAATTAACTTAGTCCCCTTCAATCTTCAGGAAGTTCAATTCATCATCAATCACTAGCAGCAATGTAGATTATGCACCTAAACTTGCCAAGCTTTACCATTACTTGTTGAACTTCCCCAGATGGCTGGAGAATGAGAAGTGGCCTGGGAAGATGAATCATTAGCCGTGACTGCATGGTTTTGTTTTGTTTTGTTTCTTCAGAGATCAACATGTGTGTTCAATGCATCATTGTCACTTATCAGATGAAAAAGGAGATGGTTCATCAAAGAATGGTAGTAACAGGAACCACAGTCTGCATGAGCACAAGAGCTACTCTGTTCTGTATGCGAATCTAGCTTGAGTAAAAGCTTCGGCTTATAGGTGGGCTGCCTAGGAAGGGGCAGCCATACTAAAAAGGTGTTCTTATAACCATTCACAAATGACCTCAGGTTCTGTGAGGCCCATGGACAAGCAGCTCAGAGACATCTTCTACTTCATGACTGTGCTTGCTTCGCTGACACCTTATGTCACTTTGACACTTCAAATTCATGTTCTTGTCAATTTCAGCACCCAATTACACTTTACCAATTCTCTCTTGCCAGTATAATCTCTGGATTTTGTTTTATTAACTTAAAGTGAGTCCTCCCTCTGGATGAAAGTGCAGTCTTTGCAGGTTGATCATAAACTGCAGGAAACAACTATGTTCATAATGTCACAAAGGGTTCTTTTTAAGACTTTTGAAAATTTGTTGGGACACTTTAGCTTGGGAGAGGACACTTCTCAACAGAACAGGCAGAATTCAAGGTCTCACAAAGCAAGAATCTCCGGTCTATACTGTACTTCTTTGAAAAATTAAGATGGGTATTGACCCCTAATACCCAGAGTTGGCTCGGTTCTAAATTTGACCCTGTTCACAACTTCTTCTTTTGGGTAAGTCTAGAAGAAAGCATGCCAATAGAGATAAGAAATCCTTAGCCAGCTGGAGGCTACGGAGGCCCCATCACTCTGCTGAGACGTCTTTTGTTATACTGACTGAAATGTTTAGGGCTAGAGTTTACACAAAAAGGATTGTTTGCCTGAACCACCCTTCCACACTTAAACTCCAGCCTTCAAACACTGGAGAGGGAAGATTTAATTCAATAAAAACACAGTGATTTTTCTCACCAAAATTTTAACTTAAGCTATATTGATGGAAGTACAGTGCCTAACAAAGAAGCTGATAAAAGGGTTGTTTCCTATGTGCACTTTTGGGGTTCTAACTCAAAGACTTAGAGACCCTTAGAATCATCTTCTTCCTCCAGAGATTTGTTTTGTTTGTTTGTTTTTTTGTTTTTTCGAGACAGGGTTTCTCTGTGTAGCATTGTAGACCAGGCTGGCATTGAACTCACAGAGATCTGCTGGTATGCACCACCAACGCCCAGCTCCAGGGCTTTGTGTTTTATGCTCTTTCTTCATTATAATTTTTAAAAAGTTTACTTAGGTTATGTGTATGAGTACTTTGCCTGCATGTATTTATGTGCACCACCTGTGTGCCCACAGAGGTCAAAAGAGGGTGTCAGATCCCGGGCAACCGAAGTTACAGATGATTTGTGAGCTATTGTGCAGATGCTGGGAATTAAACCTGGGTCCTTTGGAAGAGCAACTGTGGTCTTATCTACTATGCCATCTGTCCAGTGCTAATGTCCATTCTCTCTAAAATGTGTTTTCAGCATTCGGCTGTGTTCAACCCTTAGGTAATGTCCAGCAGCCAGCAAACATTTCTCATCTTCATTGTGTTGACTACTTGAAATAACTGCAGAGGTCATGAGGGAGCAGAAAGGTTGAGTCAGGTGTAGATTAGAAGAAAGGACATGTGATAGGTAGGGTTTCAGTTGGGGGAGTGGTAGGGGAGGAAGGGAGGGAGAAAGGAGCTGGGATTGTCATGTAATTCAATCTTGTTTGTAATTCAAATAAAAAAGTCAATTTTTTTATTTTTTATTAGTTCAAATTAGAAACAAGCTGAAATAACTTTTAAAATTATTTGTAAACCACCCTCATAGAGTATCTTTGGTTATATTTTCAATGTAACTTCCAGTGTCAATGAAGTGTATAATCTAGAGTGCGTGTGGTGTGCTGGCATATGCCATGCATAATAAGTACTGGCTACCTTGCTGATTGAGTGACAGACATGTAGTATTTCACAAAGGAAGCATATTCTTCACTGTATTTCTTTGAAAGTATATAGGAGCTTTTACCTATAGAAGATAAGATCTAGGAATAAGATTTTTAAAGGGGCATATTTTAACTATCAAAAGGTGTATGCCATTTGAAATAAGAGTAGATTAACACATTTATTCATTCAACTCCATGATAAGCTTAGTGTGTCAAATGGAAAATGGAGCAGAAAGTAAGCAAGGAGAATCAGAAAATATGTAGTGTTAGCTCCTAAAAGGGTACAGCAATCAGAACTGTCTGTGGGAATTAGAAAGTTGCCATATTTGTGATCTTTGTGTCTGGAGAGTTGTGTAGAAGTGTACTTTCTTATTTGGGCATGTGTGGAGGTCAGAGGTTGCTTCTTGTGTTCTTTTTATTGTATTTTATCATCTAATCTATCTATTTAGTTAGCTTTCATTTTTCAGCAGAGTGAATCTGTGTCTTCCTCAGAACACATCCTCATAGGCCCACTTTAAGCTTGTAACTTCCAGTCTCAGGACCTATCCTTCTAAGTCATATTTTATTTTTGAGACAGAGTTTAATAATAACTTGGAGCTTGTCATTTTAGCTAGATTGGTTGACCAGGAAACCAAAGGAATCCACCTGGCTTTGTACTCTAGTCAGAGGCAATACCATCATTACTAGGTGAGCATGTGTAAGGACACACACACACACACACACACACACACACACACACACACACACACAATTATACATGTTGTATATAAATACACACATACTACACACTAAAAACATTTTTAAGATGCTGGTGGTATGGCTCTATCCAGAAAACTGAATTAATAGGTCTTGTATGCAGTTGAATGTCAGAACTGTTGAAGCTCCCAAGTGATTCTGATTTGTAACCAAGACTGAGTCTCACTGAAGAAGGCTGTTAAGTATTAAATAAGAGTCTTCTCATTGCTAGAGAGAATCCTCAGTGGCTTCCTGGAATTGTTTTGAATTTCCAACACAATAATTATATCAGAATACCTTGCTTCTCTAGAATAAAAGAACTTCTGGAGGTATCACCATCCCTGATTCAAACTGTACTACAGAGCTGGAATAATAAAACCACATGATATTGGCATAATTACAGACACATTGATCAATGGAATTAAATTGAAGATCCAGATATACATCCACACACTCATGGACACCCAATTTATGATAAAGAAGCCAGAAATATACAATGGAAAAAAAGGCATCAACTAATGGTGCTGGTATAACTGGATGTCAGTGTGCAGATCCATGTCTATCACCCTGCACAAAACTCAGGTCCAAGTGGATCAAAGACCTCAACATAAAACCAGATACAATGAATCTGATAGAAGAGAAAGTGGGGGATAGCCTTGGCACAGGAGACCACTTCCTGAATATAACAATAGTAGCACAGACACCGAGATCAAGAATTAATAAATAGGACCTGAAACTGAAAAGTTTCTGTAAGGCAAAGGACACCATCAATAGTGTGAAATGGCAGCCCACAGAATGGGAAAAGATTTTCACCAATTCCTCATCCAGCAGAGGGCTAATATACAGAATATATAAGGAACTCAAGAAACTAGACATCAACAAACCAAATAATTCTGTTAAAAATGGACTACAGACCGAAACAGAGGATTCTCAACAGAGGAATCTCAAATGGCCGAGAAACACTTAAATGTTCGACATCTTTAGTCATTGGGGAATGTAAATCAAAACAACTTTGAGATTTCATTTTACAACTGTCAGAATGGCTAAGATCAAATGCACAAGCAACAGCTCACACTGGCATGCATGTGGAACAAAGGGAACACTCCTCCTCTACGGATGCGAGTGCAAACTTGTACAGCTACTCAGGAAATCAATGTGGTGGTTTCTCAGAAAACTGGGGATCAATCTACTTCAAGACACACAAACCACTCGTGGGCATATATTCAAAGAACATTTCATCGTACCACAAGGACACTTGCTCAACTATGTTCATAGCATCTTTATTCATAATAGTCAGAAACTGGAAACAACCTAAATGACCCTCAACCAAAGAATGGATAAAGAAAAAGTAGTACATTTACACAGTGGAGTATTACTCAGCTGTTAAAAACAATGACAACATAAAATTTGCAGGCAAATGAATGGAAATATAAAAAGTCATCCTGAGTGAGGTAACCCAGAAAGACAAACATGATGTTTACTCATTTATAAGTAGATACTAGCTGTAAAGTAAAGGATATCATGCTACAGTCCACAGACCCGGAGAGGCCAAGTAACAAGGAAGGCATAAGGAAAGGATGCAATGATTTCCCTAGGAAAGGGAAATAGAATAATTTCATGAGTGGACTGGGGGTGGGTGAGGTTGCTAACAGAGGGATAAGTGGGTGAGATACCAGAAGAAATGACTGGAATGGGGTACATTTCAGGGGTGATGTAGAAACCTAGTGCAATGGAAATTCCACAGGATCTACGAGAGTAACTCTAGCAAAGACTCCTAGTAATGGGGACACTGAGTTTGAACTGGCCATCTTTTGTAACCAGATAAGGCCTCCAGTTGAGGGATTGGGACACCAACCCAGCCACACAACCTTCCACCTACAGTTCGTCCTGCCTGCAGAGAGTTCTGGGACCAGAGCCTAGCAGAATTACCATCAAAGAGACCAGAGACTATCCAGCAACTGATGGGAGCACATTCAGAGTCCCAAACATTAGGTGGAACTCCAGGAGTCCTGCAGAGGAGGAGGGAGGAAGGATGGGAGAAACCAGAGAGGTCAGGGACACAAGAACAAGGCCCAGAGAATCAACTGACCAGAGCTTGTGGAGTCTTGCAGAGATCAAGAAGCCTGTATCGGTCTGACCAGCAGTCTGACCTAGTCCTCTGCATATGTGTTATGGCTGAGAAACTTGCGGTCTTGTGGGATTCCAATAGTGAGAGCTGAGGGTGGGCTGTCTCTGACCTATTCCTATTCCTCCTACTGGGTGGCCTCATCCAGACTTGATGTGATGGTATGTACCTGGTCTTATTGTAGTTTTGTTATACTGTGTTTGGTTAACGTCTCTGGGGGGCCTAATGGGAGGTTGGGGGTGGGTCTCTGGGAGAGGGAGAGTTTTTGGGGGGAGAGATTGGGGGAGGGGAGGGAAGGTAAACTGCAATGGATACAATATATGAGAGAAGAATATTTTTCCTCCTCTCTTTTTTATTTAAATTAGAAACAATCTTGTTTTACATGTCAATCCCAGTTCTCTCTCCCTCCCCTCCTCCCCTACACCCCACCAATCCCCCATCCCATCCCCTTTCTGTTCCCCAGGGAGGGTGAGACCTTCCATGGGGATCTTCAAAGTCTGTCACATCATTTGGATGTGTGTCTAGACTGAGAGAATATCCCTCTATGTGGAATGTGCTTCCAAAGTCCATTGGTATACTAAGGATAAATACTGATCCACTACCAGAGGCCCCACAGACAGCCTAGGCCTCCTAACTGACACCCACGATCAGAGGGTCAGTCCTATGCTAGTTTCCCAGCTATCAGTCTGGGGTCCAAGAGCTACCCTTGTTCAGGTCAGCTGTTCCTGTGGAATAAAATTTTTTTAAAACCACTTTCTTTGAGTTGATTTTCTTCTTTTAGGAAAAGAAAACAAACATGTTCAGAGTGTCTTGACTAGCTCCTCTGCTTGCAAAGAATATGTATTTAAAGAATGTGGGTCAGAGGTTCAATGTCGTGTTCCATCTGTGGCGTGCCAATTAGCAATTGGAAGATGCTAACCATTAAATTGCAAGTGATAGGCACACTAAACTGTAGAGAGAATTTTTTATAATTAGGCAAAAGTAAGTATAAATTCAAGTCGAAACAATTAAAATAAATCAGGAGGCAGTTTTTCAAACTCTGTGTTAGATCCATGTGGCCTCTGACACCCTCCAGGAATATCATCAAGAACAATTAGATGGTTCTCACCACAGAGCTGCCATCTACACTAAATGGGTTCTTTGGCAGCTTTTCCTGTGAGAAATGTTTCTTCCATTTCATTTTCAGAGATCTTTTGACCCATTAATAAAGAAATTCTACAAACTTGATGGCTGTGTTTAACATTCTCTTTTCTTAGAGAAAGAAAAAGTAAAAATTAAACCTGGGTAGGTAACTCTACATAAGTTAGTTTATATAAAACCAAATGTCAAAGTATGATGTTAATGATAAATAATTGTTATAAATCACAGAAGCCTATACACTCAATAGTTTAAGGTACATATTATGCTATGAATGTGTCTATTTCTATCCTGGCTTTATTAATAATAAGCTATGGGAATTTAAAACATTCACCTATTTTCTCTGAGCCTCGGTTACTTTATGGATCAGCTGTGAAACTTAGAGTAGATGTCTTAACCCCATCAAACACACTCTGAGAGGCAACTATATTCCAAGTGCTGTGCTGGACATGCTCAAAATCCTTGTCCTCAAGGAGTTCATGATTTGGCAGAAGAGAAGATAGAAGTGAACAGTCAAAGAACAAGTGCACTTGTGGTCAATACTTCAAAGTAGTTTTCTCACGCCCATGTTTGCTATTCACTGAGTATCCTTTTCAGTTACAGATAGTGTTTTTGAAAACCTCAGGTGAAGCATGGGATTCTAGCTTTTTAACTCTCTGTGCCACTGGTACTCTTCCTGAACCATGCCTTCTTTTACTTTCTGGAGGGAGGAGGCAGGTGCATGTGGGTGTGTGTGCACACAGAAGCCAGAGGTTAACATCAGGTGTCTTCCTCAGTCACTTCCCCACCTTGTGTTTTGAAATAGGTTTGCTCACTAAACCTGGATCTTATCAGTTCATTTCTACTAGCAGGCTACAAAGCTCAGGTTCTCCTGTGTCTACTTTGCCAGGGGCCTCTACTCTGCCTGGCATTCTAATGCAGATGCTGGGGATTGAATGTAGATCCCTATAATTCATCTCTCCAGCCTTCTGAATTACGCCTGAATTATAAAACTCTAAAGGGCATAAACACGAAGATGAGATATAGAGCAATTAAATGAGAGGAAAATGTGAGGTAGTTGAGGAACACTGCAGGTGATATTCAGGTGACCTTTGCAACGGATTCAGACTTAGAAGGAACAGAGTGAAGCTCAAGTGCAAATGCCTTGAAATGGGAAATGTTTTTTTGTGCTCTCTCTCAGAGACGAAAGCCCCTGAAGTGACTTACTTCACAACAGTTGTAAGAAGCAGACTCTGAGGGCTGCTCCTCTTTGGTGAGAAGATGGTGGTCTACTGGAAGCCACAGAAGTGTAGGAGCAGAACAATGCCATGTGGGAATGAACATGTGAGAACATATGAATAAAGCTCCCAGGCTGGTCTTGAAGAATCCACCAAAGAGCTCAGTGCTTGGAGCAGAATGAGAGCTATGAGGAGGCTCACTTGGAGGTGGGTGACGTGGTCTTTCCCATAGAAGAGCACATTAACTGGTTGTCCAGTGCCAAATGGTCAGCCCACAAAACACAATACAAGCAACATTATATGCACTGACAAGATTATATTTAGGAACGTATATGTGTGTATTTGTCTCTGTGTGCGTGTATACGTACATATATGTGCATACAATAACAACTAATGAAAGAAGAGGCCATTAATTTGAAGAGAGTGGGGAGGGAGGAAAAGGAATGGATAAATACTGTAATTATATTATAATCTCAATAATAAAAATATTTAAAATTTACAGGTACAAAGATGACAGTGCTTACCACAAAAGCACTGTCACATATATGCTATTTACTATCAAATGTGCAAAAAAGAGTAATAGCGTGGGTGATGGTAAGAAATAAAAATGAATCTGTATTTGAAATTTCATGGATAGATAAATGGTATAATTTTGGAAACATAAGGTATGAAATACCTGTAAGAGATTCAAGTATGGATGTTAAATAGATAACTAAATGCCTATATCTACAACTGAGAATGGATAGCCAAGCAGGAAATACACATGGTATTTGCCTTGAGAAAGAATGTAAACATCCACAAAGCGGGTGAGAGTCTTGACTTAGACATGTTGTAGAGAAGGCAGCAGCTGAAGATACTGAAAGAGTCCAGAACAACTTCGGAGCACCGAGAAGTGTAGCATCATAAAGACGATAGCATCCTGTGTTCCCATGGGTAACATTTATTCTTGTGTGAGTGCACCAAGACCATGAGGCAGGGAATGGGTGAAGAAAGAGCTG